>NW_008752070.1:305479-313835 GCF_000715545.1 Opisthorchis viverrini | reverse complement strand
GAATGAGTGCTTGGAAGTGTAAGCACTTCGGAATGACTGTAGCAAGCCAGCACTAAGTCCCTTCCCCGCCCACCTTTATACTTTTCTTCACAATAAGGCTTCCAAATAAATCATGGCTGTATGGCAGCGAAGCATCGGTGTTGAACACTGATGCCATGCTGTTGATGATGATGATGACATTCTAAGGGGGTCTGACCATATATGCGATCCTTGGTCTTTTGGGCAACTTCCGTGACCCTATCACGCCACTTCCATTAAGAGTGTGCTCATCAAGAGCTTCAATGGATTGTCCCCAATCAGGCTACTCTGCGCTTTATCAATACACACCCACTAATAACATAAGACTTAAAAAGACTGTTTGAGATGAAAAACGGTCAATTAGGAAATTCAGCAGCAGGGACAGACAAGTTGTCCAGATATTTGATTTCAGCTAATAAAATCAATAAAATATGGTTTTCGTGCTTAGCCTCGCAGACGAATACATTTTACTTCACAAGGGGTCTCCTCGTATGAAACATAAGTTGAACTAAAGTGGGGACCTACAGTTACAAGCACATACTCAGACCTTTTAGAAAGAAGTTTAACCCATAAATCAAGACACAGTTGATCCCATCCGATTAACACTTGGCCTCAAGAACAAGCCAATCAGAAGACAGGATGCCGATCTCAAATAACGTTGTACTCGACATTCAATGGGCTGAAAAATGCTCGACAAAAGTTGCCAACAGCACCTGAAACGTCGGGTTATAGCATCTTATTCCACTGCACTGTATTTTGACTTCAAACTTTCTATATTACACACCATTTGGCACATGGTATTCGAGTTTAGTTGGGAACAGAATAGCTCGAGATATATCAGTGGTTGAGGTACGAACTTACTGGCCGGAAGGTCCATGGTTCAAACCCAACCTCGGCATTTCGACCGCCCTTGTCTGCACTGGAGCAAACTGGTAGTAAATGAGCACTTGTGCTCCCCTCGGGTGGCATAGCAGCTTTGCAGCTGAACGATTATTAATTAATGGGCCCAGGGGTCCGCGCGTTTGATCTATTTTATTTCTAACCGAATTCCACCTGAATAGATGTGACTCCGTCAACTGCAGTCGACAAACTGCTGACATTTGATAGCAGAATGGTCGCTTAAATTGGTCGCCATTATTTTTCGTTTTTCCTTCTACTGCACGCCTTCAAAAGTGTTGTTGTTGGGTAGACGTATCTTTTTCACTTTCATTCTATTAGAGACTTCCACGTTCTGGTCGTAAAATAAGAGGCTGCGCCTGAAAATCGGAGTGGTCATAGAAGTTTGTTCCATGATGTAAAGAAAAACAGCAGAGAAGAGCTGTATTCATATGTAATGACAATTGTTGACAGACAAAAATAGCGACGCCATGGAGGTATCTGCTCGTCAAGAGCATGTTGTGAAACTAACGTCAACGTATTGTTTTTTTCTCTGCAAGTCTGATCATACTGAATAGCTACGGCTGAGCAAGAGTCAACTCACCAAAATCCATAGTTGAAGGAAGCGCAACAGTCAAGTTTGCGAGTTAGAAGTACACTGTAGTCTAGAGAGCTAAGAAGACCTGCGACAGCCACATACTGTGCATGCATGGTTCCCATGGCTCATATGTGACGCCATATCACACCCCACACATCATATGATCAAACTGCCGCCTACGATCGATCCACCAATAGGCTTGCGGCGCTCGAAACAAGTCACATTCGAGCAGATGTACGCGTTTGATCGGATGCAGGACAATGCAGGAGACAAAAGCAGCGGTGATACAATCACCTGGTGTTGTCGACAAAAAATGTAAACGACATCTGAGGGAAACAATAGAAGTGCCTCAAACCGGAAGAACGAGACTCCGGACTTGACCTAAATTCACCTAAATTCCCCCACCCGCAATCCAACTAAACGTGGACTTTCAGGAAGAGACAGGTGCATTAACTGATGCGTAAACAGCACTTGTTACCTGAAAGAAGAAATATCCTAACGGGCGTTCACGCTTAACCTACCTCTTAGGCACTGGTGCACGACTAGACTAGTGTGAACGGTTGTACAAACCACATCATAGAATATATCGCTAGTCTTTTACCTACTTGGAAAACTAATCAACGTCTCATTTAACATATTGTTCATAAGAGTCAGAAACAGAGATATCAAAACTCACAGCGGCGCTTTATTGCTCAGCAATGGGAAGGAAGAGGGGGGAAGAGGCCTAGCATTAGAGTGCCTTAATCCATCGGGGAACATGGCTAAAAATTCGCAGCACGGACGCAAATGACGGTCCCAACCAACTGTGTCAGCAGGAAGGTGGGTCACAACGACAGTAATTCAACTTTCCCTAGCTTTATTCACGCCAAATCAGGCATTATTCGCTAGTTCTAGGGAAGCGTCAAGAACAGCGGTCCTCCGGTCAGCACTGCGATATCAGGTGAACCTGACAACTCCGGATGACGTTGAAGAGCAGGTTAAGGAGACATGATAGATATCAAGACAATCTAAGACAGGAACTCCAGATGCGGATAGGACCCCAGTTTGGACAGTAGGGAACTAGGCATAGGCAGATCTACCTCAGACAACAGCAGTCCTTGTTCACTGGTAATCTAAAAAAACTGGGGTACACAGTTAGATTAAACGGGTAACCCTGAACCAAATGGCCGCGACCATACCATGTTGGAGACGACGGTTCTCGTCTAATCACCAAAGTTAAGTAAACTTGGGCCCAGTTAGTACTTGCATGGGTGACCGGCCGGGAATAACGGGTGTTGCGGCCGTTCCTCCTGGGGGCGAGATGGCCCAAGTAGTCAGACCGAAAGGTCCGTGGTTCGAGCCCAACCTCTGCCTCTCGACTTCCCCTGTCTAGGCTTGGGCAGCCTGGCAGTATCCCAGCCCTCGTGCTTCCTTTGGGTGGCATCGCAGTTAGGCACCGAAAGGGTGCTGCAGCTGAACGAACCAAACAGAAACAGGAAAAATCATTCTGTCTGTCGGACCCATAGGGTAGTTTCCAAACATCGACCGAGCCAAAAAATGCGTGTTGTTTTCATACCCCTTTTGTCGGACGAATCCCGGAAAAACAGATTCAATCTGATCTTGTTTTCGCGTTCCATTGTCTGACATAATTCCTCCGGGCAAACAAAGCTGAACTAAGGTAGCCACGTAAACTTAGTCACGACAACACAGGAGGTTTGCCAGACTGGTTACTCATTCCGTTATTCGTTAGGAAAACATCCGCGAACTTTCTGGCTCTGATTTTGGATAGGCAACCGCAAAAGTGGTGTCAAACCACAAACCAGGAAGACGGATGGACATAGACTTAACGGGAGCGCTGTCCAAACAGGACTTTATACCTCCTTCAAACGGTTTACGAAGGGCGTTCATCCTGACTTATCCTTCGCAGTTGTTCAGAAGAAAATCTCTCCGATGGTTGATTAGTTCCACAGAAATACATTCTGGAAGGAACTAGCCGCTTCTGAGAAGCTTTAGCTCGGAGTAACCGAGAACAAGAGAAGCGATAAATCACATGCGAATCAGAGTCGCTGAGAGAGAATGAAGCCTCATTTATATAGCTGGACGAAAGCAAAGTTCTACCAGACCGAAAGGGCTAGTGGGAGAAACACTCATCTGAGGATTAAATGAGGGACGACACTATTATCGACCGCGGTGAAAACCTATCTGTGACGTGTCGGCCACAACAAGGGCATGGAATAGGATAAAGCGAGTAGTCTGTTGTCACATTACGACGATCAGGCCAACAGACAAAGCTCTAAGTCAACCTGTGTGCGCTGATGCTTTGGTAACACAGTTACCCCTGAACAAACGAAGATAAGGCCATGTTTCACACGCTTCGTACAAACCCTCCATAATACGATCGCTTCGCGTCAACCGGTCTGACAAGCTTCAGCATGGAAGAACGGGAAATGAACCGATTACCCGAAAATATTCTGGTGTGTGGTGTGCACGACAAAAATAATTCTACCTCTAGAATAGGAGGTGAAAGTCACCTAGTTGAAAAAAGGAGGATTATCAAAAAAGCCTATTCCAAAGATAAGAAGAGAGTAGAAAATAGATGAAACTTCAGAGGGCCAGTAGAAAATGGGAGCAGGAAGGTGTTAAAAAAGTTGCACCAGTAGATTCAACGAGTTCGCCCGGCAGTCTCAGTTGTCCTTTTACAAGAAAACTCAGTGGGACTGAGCAAGGATGTCCGTTTTCCTGAATGTGATGCTGCTCTCGGCCTCACACGAGAAAGGCGTTTGGTGAGGCGAAGCAGACGAGGTGGACTCAGAAGTACCATCAGCGACTAGCTTCATACTTTGTGTGAAGGCTGTCTGCTGAAATGTGACGAAACCAGCTTGTCTCAAGTAAACATTAAAATACACATTTATCTCAGTTACCTTTTGCTATGTGTTGACGTGCACTATATATCATGATTCTAGAGTGATCGTATTTGACTGTTATCCCTCATGGAGGGGCATCTCTGACTAAAAGACAATGTTGGAATCCCTCGTTAGAGTTAAGGATTACGTTTTTCCAGAGGAATCAATTTGTCATTCAAGTTGCGAATAATTTTGAAACATGTGATTGGGACCTCAAATGCATTGAAAAATCGTTTCGCTCTCATTAGGTCCATCAGTCGCCAGTGGCTGTCTATATCGAATCGTAAATCTCTGGACACCTTGGAGGAACATTATCAATTCATGTATCGGTTGATCATACGTGTGGAAGCGCTGTGCTCCATACTTGGGACCACATGCGTATCACAAATGTTGTTCAGTGCCCCAAAGGAGATAGTGACAAGCGAAAGAGGTGGACACTGAAGCCAACACTCAGTCACACAGTTTGGAACGAAAGTAACAACAGCGCGACTAATATCAGTCTATAATCATACATTAGCGCACCCCCAGCCAAACGCTAGACGAGTTATCCTACCGATCAGGTCGAGGATCAACCAGGCACTGTTGGGAAGTATTGATGAACCTCAAAACTTGTGGAATGGACTTCAATTGGATTGCCGATGCTGAGTGAATTGGACCTAAATAGAGGGGGGAGATGCCGAGAAAGCATATGATCCCCGTTTATGACTATCTGTCCATGAGTGAAGCTCCAAGAACCGTGGGATAAACACGTTTAGTGTGCCAAATACAGAAAAATAGTTATGCTTGGGTCGATTGGAGGAATGGCGATACTTGGATGTTCTTTAAGAAGGTTTGGGTTAGGCAATAGAGTGCTGGATCGACCGATGAAAAATGATGTCATATGCTGTTTACAATCATGAAGACAAAAAGAGTAAGATGAAGCCTTTAGTGTTGAGATGGTCAATCGCCATGGGAACAACTTCACTATCAGGCCAAAACATGTTACATTGGGTGTTTATAGAGCCACTTAGTGAGAACTTTCGCATCCTTGGATGGCAGTGGTCCATGGTTCAAGTTCGCCCCAAGTTTTCCGACTGTTCCTGCAGGGCCGTAACTCAATTCCATTATTCCTTCGAATTGAGCCGCAGTTATGCACCGCAAGCTAACTACGGCTGAACGATTCGAATTGGCTTGATCCCAGTAAAAAAAGTCCTAATTGGGGCCCCCGAGTTGGCTATTTTTTCGACCAGGACGTATTCTCTCCACACAACTTTGTGAAGTAAAGCCTCATGTTGTCCTAGACTTCCGTGAACATCACTTTATACTACCCACAAGACACTCATGCTGTACAACACGTTTGCTAGAGCATGGCACTTTTGCACAGCCAATGGGGCACTCCAAACTGAGAGAAAACTAAGACAAATTATCAACAAGTAGAAATATACTGAAATACAGCCACTTGCAAATTGAATTGGCGGTGCCGAGAGGATCAGCTAACCTATTGCTACCAATGATGATGATGGTGATGTATTCCTTGCTGAAAAAATAGCGACACAAACCATCTAAGGCACTGACCAGATTTATTTTCAGCCAAAAAAGAATAACGTGGCGCGATATTTGTCAACATTGGATTTACTCGGCCAGCAAAAATACAACTAAACGAGGAGCAACAGGGTACAACAGACAGATAGACAAACAAGCACAACAGGATTCAAAATACAAAGGACTGATATATGTTCACCAAAACCAACCCCAGCAACACAAAACTGTGAGGAAAGACGCTCACCTGCAGCAGAAACAACACTCCTTTATAGATATTGTCGTAAATAATATCTCGCAGTTGCTCCATTTCATGGGCCGAGAAGCGCTTCCCATTGATAATCTTCATCTGCTTCAAAAATGTACTTTTCCCGCTCTCCCCTGTTCCAAGGAGGAGAATCATCTGGCGTCTACGTCTACGTTCCGCTTCTTTCCGCAATTCTCGCTCGATTTCCTTATTACGCCGCTGCTGCCATCGAAGGAGCTCAGCACTTGTATTGGGCACATTATCTTTTCCCGCACAACAGCATAGCATTGAACAAATGCTTGACATACCGCTAGCTCAGTAAGGTTGTCTTGGAGGCGGCAGACAAGCCGGCTCCGATCAGATGGAAGGCCACCACACCTGGAATAGAATCGTGGTTAGTGATCAGTATCCTGCGAAAAAAACTTAGGAACGCAAGTAAATGAGAAACAAGTAAAACCGTCTGATGTTTGTCATCCATTCCATACACAGCACCTGCAACTAGTGCTGGAACTCGTACAACCCATGATGTGGACACCGCTAGGCACGTTGACGCATCCGGGAGATGGAAACAGGCTTTATTTCGCTGCTTGTTGGATTTCGTTGCCAATGCGGATCGTCGACGTCGAGTCAGCTAGTGATCGTATCTGAGCTAGCATTGGATTTGGGAGTACCCTGTTCAGGCGAGATGGCTCAGGTGGTTGAAGCGCGAATTTCGTGACCGGAAGGTCCGTGGTTCGAACCCGACCTCTGCAACTCGACTTCCCCTGTCTAGGTTTGGGCAACCTGGCAGTACCCCAGCCCTTATGCAACCTTCGGGTAGCATGGCAGCTAGGCACCGGAAGAGTGTTACAGCTGAACGATTTATTATCCTGTTCAGGCCTCGCGTTCGGGTTTGGGGGGTATTGTTACACGAATGGCGCTTATGTGAGGATGAAGTGATGAGGATAAAAAAATCGCGTGGTCCTAGATTAGGTACAAAAGTATCCACATCAGGCTTCAAGCTCCCAGGTGAGTACATTTCGTGTATCGAACAGATGGCCGGTGTTCGAAGGGCAGATGGGTCAAGCACTTTGGATATTGCCACTCGTGGGAGCGAAGAAAACCAATGGTGCTTGCCAGCGGTTCTTACCAGATGCAAGTCGAAAGCGATCAGCAAAGTTAACTATGAGTAAGTATCATTCAGCCAAAGTTGGATTGAAAAATCGATAAAACGCTAACAGCATAAAATAAAAGAACGATGACACACATGGGGGCATCTGGTTTGGCATAATAGTATGAACAGTTTTAATTATTATTGTTCAAAAGGGCATCAAGATAAGATAAGTAAGCTGATGGTCGGTGTGATAAGGAGGCAGGTCATAAAACAAAACATCGTCAGTGATGGATTATGGATAGGGAATCTGCTTCAAATAACTTGAAGGTAGAACACAAAGAAGTGACAAGTGAAACTGATTGGGATATGGGTAAAAAAAATTCAGAGCAAAAGTACATACACCACCAGTTCTGTCCCGGGGAAAGTCAGATCCGTACACGCTGTGAGTTTGTGGTGTACGTTGGATCTGAGCCGGAACTAACTCATCAAGAAGGGACGATAAACAAAATTCAAGCGGTCGCTTACTTCGGTGGCTTTGCTACAGAGACATGCGCTGCTAGTGTGGACGCACTTCAGTACCGCCCCGTGTCACAAATATGTGGGTTGACCCATAATGAAGGGAGAATTGTTTGGAGCGGGGGGTACTAGGCAGAGTAAATTTACGGAAGCGGGGAGACGATCCACGAACAGTCCAGAGTTGGTACGCCGGGTTGGCGTTGAGTAAGCCCGTAATGACTGTGTATCGGATTGCAACATCGCGGGCGTGAATAGAAGATGGACAGGATCCGTGGTCGTTCGCGTTTTGGTGAGGGAAGGGACGTTGTTGTCCAAAATATTTTGGGATGATACACAAGTAGAATTGTAAGGAAACTCCAGTCTAGTGAAGAAAGTGCGTAACACGAAACCTCACCAAGCGAAACATACATGCCTCACATAAAATAAACTCCAGCTATCTGATGGTCTGCTGCGACGAATTAGGGTCAAGGTGGACAGGGATATATCACGATCGAGGATGTTTGCTGCACGTCATGTTTCAGTCATCATCATCATCAAAGACAGTAACAGCAGTGTTGGCACTGATGCTTCATTGCCGTACAACCATAAGGTTTGTCTAGTTATATATA
>NW_008752070.1:291473-295423 GCF_000715545.1 Opisthorchis viverrini | reverse complement strand
GGCCGCCATTTCTTGCAACGTCTCCAGCCAAGCACAGACTGGGTCACGGGGACTCCATCCTGGAAGCCTTACAACACCAACAACACCCAAACTCTTCGTGATCTCTTTGACGCCTTTCTGCCAAGTCATGTGCTGTCCACCTCGCGGTTCGCGCCATTCCGAAGGAGGCACGGAGAACAACACTCGTCTCGGCAGACGGTGTTTCGGCATGCGTAGCACATGACCGAGCCATCGTAGTCGATGATGCTGGATGTTTTCCCGGATTGAGGTGCCTGCAGCAAAACAAAATACCGTTTTCTAATCGCCTCGTTACTAATACGCTGAAGCCATCCGAAACCAGCCACGCTTCTGAGGCATCGGGATGTTTCAGTGAGAGTAAGAAAATTTCAGGTAGTCAGAGGCCGACGAAAACGCAATCCTGGGATTGCTGAGGAGGTCCTGAACAGCTCTTAGGGTATGGGGTTCTAGTGGTATGGTGAATTCTAAGTTTCATGGGACCCATTTTCGTACTGCGTACCAGGGTCCTCATACCTGGATGGTATAGTAGATATTTTTCGCTACATATCCGGTGCCTCGATAGTTTGGGCAAGAAGAAAGAAGACTCGTTGCAGCCACATGAGCGGTTTTAACAAAATGAAGATCCTGTATAAAATCGCCTCGATACGACATACTTAAGCATTTCGAGGATATTGGTGATCTGTTAGGAGACTCCAATTGCACTTCAATTCATTAGAGCCTTTTAACTGCGCGCATCGCTCCGAGTGCGGGATATCTGGACACATGGATTGATGACTCGTCATCTTGAAGCAGCTACGCAGATAAAAAATTCGATACGATACATCGACTTTAGTAACAGGATCAGGATGCTGGGGTAGAGTAAATGAATACTTCAGCTTGAGGAACCTAGTACAAACTGGATTAATAATCCTGAAGCTGATCTTCCTCCAAAATTGTTACACGTTCTTGAACTAGTCAGTAGATTTCCGGGACAGACTCATAAAGTTTCAATTCCGGTGTTACCTTATCAGGTACATCTCCAATGGTCCGCTATCGGGTCCCGTGATCATGACGCTCTTGTATTTCGGTGATGTAGATGTGTCTGCGTCTACACCTATAATCCAACTCGTCGAAGCGCATACAGAGTCAACTTTGAACGTCGCCCGGTGGTGGCCTGGGAAGCTGACTGGAGTAAACTGCCTCACGTGGGGGTTGGTAAACCTTGGCGCATCTTCCGCGTGAAGGTTACTCATTTATTGGACCACTTCGTTTCATTTTCTCGGCCTCATCACCTGAGTTTCAGGACTCGATGAAACGCACGAATGGCGGCGAGCTCCCGCTGCAGTTCAGTGCTAACCAAAGACTGTATTGTGTGTAGTACTAGCTTCTGAAACAACCAAAACCGCTTGGCCATGTGATGCTCTGCGCATGCGAACTAACCTCCAACACAGATAGACCACATCGCCATCAGTTATGGGTAGCGCGGATCAATTACAGACTGTCGCTCGGTCTATAATACTTGTTTGGACTATGATCAAGCGCTTATATGTTGCTGCTTCTGTTTGCGCTCTTTAGGTGCACGCAAGATGTGCACACATTGCCTGGTCACTAAGGAGCTCCTGGACCCTGACGTGAAGCAAACATTACCAACACCACTCGATGAAGTCCCTTTCGGGGGATACATTTCCTGATATTGATGCTTACTAGAAAGCACTGTACGCAACCCTGCAAGAAGCTGGACGCTCTGTATGTTAAACGACCAGGCCAACCTAATCTAGGCGCTGAATTACGAACAAAACTCCAAATTTGCTCGAAGCTTGGACATATATACTATCTGGTGAAGAGTACGGTGGAACACGAGGAATTGTCAGACGTCATTCGAAAAGAAGCATCTGTGCCGATTTGAAAAGCATGATAGGTCCAGAAAGTTGAGGGGATGGAGGAAGTGAGAAACTGTGGGAATGTGAGGAAACTATTCCAGCTAATACGCAAAACAAAGTCCTGTGATGAGAAAAACGAGCAATGATAAAAACGGCTTGCGTAGCGCTAAAAAAAGACACCTGAATCGTTAGGCCGAACAGTTTCAGTAACAGTTCAATTACTCAGCTGCAGTTGACAATCGGATCCTATAACTGCAACAGATCCCCGGACATTGAGCTTAGGTGGCTTCGGAAATGGGCGTGTGTTCTTTTTCCACCAAGGCCATCATGCTGCTAGTCCTGAAAAACTCCCACCAGGCATGTTTAAGGATGGAAGTGGAATTTTCAGTCAGCGCTTATGTGACATATGTTTCTGTCTGGGTGATAGACTGTCTCAGCCAACTGGGCTGAGTCGATGACAGAATTCATTTTCGAAAAAAATGCTCGTACTGAAGTGGTAATTTCAAAGAAATCGGCTTAACTCCCATTGTGACTGGACTCCTTGCTTATTTTAATTCGTCTTACGAGTCGCGTGAAGACGCGACTCTAGAACAACAAGCGAGTTTCTGGCCAGGAAGGGTTGTGTGGATCACATCTTTACACTCCAACAACGGCATACATATAGGCTACTTACTTCCCTTACTTTATGGCGACTATCTCCTGAAACAGGAGTGGTCGGATTTAGAAACATCTCGGATACATGCTTCCCATACATTGCGATAAGCTGCTTGATCTGCAAAAATCCACTCCAGTGACGGACTTCGTAGACCATATAGCGATCAAGCGGCTCTATGTCGCTGTCATTCGTACCCAGCTGGGTTTTCGGTTGTCCTCCAGGAGGACAATGCCACCCTTCACATGGAAAACTTTCGATGTTTGTTTGGGGATTTCAACATCGTCCCTGCGCAACAGGCTCCCGAACTCCTGCAGGCAGCGACGTTGAAGCAGCTGAGATATTTGTGGTGCGCCATGACGTTTATGGATATCGGCACTGAATGCCTCTAGAAGAGAGCTTTCAGTGTACACCGGAGACACCAGGTTCGGATAACTTCCGATCGCAGGGGTCATGTTGCGAAGATAAGGCATGAGTCAGGACCAGACGGTTGACTGCGTGAGTAAAATCATCTCATTTCTTCACAAGACGTAGTTCAGCTGCATGGAGGCTTGTGGGAATTGTATATGGGTCGTTGAATTTCCCTCTTAGCCTACCCGTCGGATAAGATGGTCGGACCAAAATTTGGACAGCAAAATCAATGAGAGATTCCATCCTTATTACGGTACATCGTTCGATAGCCTTTTTCGTACATCAGTAGCAATATTGATGGAGGCAAATCTCGTAGGACTGATAGAATCTTCCGAATTGAATAAAAGGGTTTGTAAAGCGGTACGGGAAGTGCATAGACGCAGCATGTAGAGACTTTACAAGGGCTTCGTTTACTCCGGGAGCTTTGCTGCCGTGCAGTTTTCTGATGGTCGTGGCGCTATCCGGTTTATCTGCCCCTTCACAGTTGACATATGGTGTTGAGACTGCACCTCTGCATCTAAACTTCCCCTGTCCAGGCTGGGCAACCTGGCAGTATCTCAGCTCTCGTGCTTCCTTCGAGTTGCACGGCAGCCAAGCAACGAGTGAACCACTGCCTTCATGAATAAAGAAACTTTCTCATCAAGTGTTCAGTTTGGCTATGTTGTTGCCCGTCTGCACGAATCTGCAAGGCTCGGGCCGCGTTTGCTAACTTGAGACACCTATGGCGTCAGAATGGTTTATCCCTGAATCTGAAGGGACGTGTGTATCAAGCTAAAGTACGGGCTGTTTTGTTGTATGGCTGTGAGACTTAGCCTATTCGAGCAGCGGACCTGAGACGTCTTCAGGTGTTCGACAATCGTTGTCTCAGAACCATAGCTCGTGTGGGTTGGTGTCAGCGAATCCGTAACGAGGCAGTTAGAAAGCGTGTTTTCGGTTGTGTAACGGGCACTTCCATTGAAGAATGTGTCCAGCACCAGAAGCTGCGTTGGTTGGGACATGTTTTGCGCATG
>NW_008752070.1:235696-287570 GCF_000715545.1 Opisthorchis viverrini | reverse complement strand
AGATTGCCTGAGTGAATGTCTGGAGGTGTATGCACCTCGGAATGATTGTGTTAAGCTAGCACCAAATCCCTCCCCCATCCACCTTTATTCTTTTCTTCACAATAAGGCTTCCAAATAAATCATGATTGTACGGCAGCGAAGCATCGGTGTTGAACACTGATGTCATGCTGTCGATGATGATGATGATGATGATGATGATGACGTTGCCCGTCTGCACCGACTTATTGCAGAGATTTTCAAGGCTGCACATTGATCATTTACCTGATCCGGCAGAGAAGCCGAAGGGTTAGAACTGCTAGCGTTGTTTCGTGGTTATTGCGTCGAAAGATGTTTCTGTTGGTTCTTCTGGAGGCTAAGCGGACATTTCTTTTGTCTAGCAGGGGGTGAAATTTTATAACCACGGAAAAACCGCGTGTATGTTGCACAGTTTCGTTCGACCATGGTCTGGAGAGGTGAGGGTGGATGACGACGCATCGGAGCAGTAGTTGACATAATTCTCGCCTGAACATAGAAAGAAGAAGCTATGCAGGCAAGAGCTTAGATGCACTGGCACCAGTGAGCGCGTAACTGGGTCATGTCTGTCAGTGTGTCTAACCCTCAATGTGTCCCGTCCTGGGCTCCCCATCCGAAGATAAGGCAACGACAAGCCCAGCTGGTAATGACCTTATTGCTTCGTTACCGAATCATGGTTTGACCTCCCCTGGTTGATTTCCACCATTCGCGTGTCGTGCGTAAAGGGTTTTCCGACAAACGAGGTCATAGCATACGGAGCAAGTATGCGTGACAAAGTCAGCGCAACCAGTAGAGTTTGATCAGTTTATTTGTCATGCCTGAGGTTTTTCTAGCGAAATCTGTTCAATGTACGAAAGCACTATTGATCAAATTTTCCGAACAGGCCTCAAAAGCACACCGAAAACACTCATGGTCAAGCGCCAAAAGTACTACAACGCTCTCAGCGTGCAACAACCATATCTCTGAACCGTATACCAATGTGGAGCGCACTTCGGCATCACAAACTTTAACCTTGACATATAAACTGATATCACACCTGCATCCCGGGTGATGCGGGTTGACAAAAGCTGCCCTGGCATTCCAAATCCGGATAGAAATATCCCTCTCGGCCAGACAACCGGGATTGATGAGCTGCTCAGGTAGACAAATTTGTCTACTACCTCAATCGGCTCCCCTGCAAGCGAATTTCAGGATTGAGCTAACAAGTCCTGCAGCGGCACCCTACACTTTGCAGGTTTGAGGCACATGCCAAACCGTGAGGGATAATTATTTAATATTGAGCTCGGGAAAACTTGGTTGTTAAGCAGCAAACTTGCTGACTTGATGGTTCCTGGTTTGAACACAATCTCGATCGCTCCCGTCTAGGGTTGCGAAACCTGGCAGTATCTCAGCCCTCGCGCTACATTCTGATGGCACGCACGGTTCGCACTAAGAGGGTGTCACAGCTGAACGATTATTAAATGTGCATTACGATTGCGACATTCTGATGGCACGGCGGCTTCGCACTAAGAGGGTGTCACAGCTGAACGATTATTAAATGTGCATTACGATTGCGCCAGATAGAAGGAGGGCTATATCATCTGTATACTCAGTGATGAAAGAATTATCTGGAAAACTAATGTTAAGCTTGATTGGGATAGAGCTGGTAAGTACCATCGTGCATTTGTTGGCTCCTTGGTTTCCTGTCCGCGGTTCACTATTAGCAAAATTGATGAGTGTTTCATCTAGCCTTTTGATATTGGGTTTTGTTGGGATGGAGCTGGTGTGGTTCAGTCTGCCTGAACTGATAGGCGAGGTCAATGGGTCTGAGTAAGAGACGGGTGAGAGTTCGATTGTGCCAACCGGTGTGGGGGTGGCTTTTGGAGACGTCGTTTAAGAATGGGACCGTCAAGCTAGGTTTCAACATTCTGCATTCGAAACAGTGGAAGCAAATGTCATGATTAGCGGTCGTGAGGCATATTTGTTTTCTTCTAGGGAACCGAAAGTCACCGGTTACCTTTAAGTGGATGAGAAGCAGTGCACGGGTGGTGAGAGAGACTGCTGATTGGACTGGGTCACTGAGTGACTAGATGGCCCAAGAAAGAAACACCCCTCATCCTTTCCACAGTATCGATTTCGGTTGCGGCCAAAGCCTCTATCATATGCTTTGAAATTTTACCGACCTCACTGGCCGTACGACAGGAGTGACAGTTCGTATCTCTTCACTCTGTATAACGCTGTAAGAGTTTCAAGGCGACCCAGCAGATATGTGATAAGGGGTTCTTGTATTTGTTTTTTCTTGGAGAACCAGAAGTACGCAGACGGTGGCGGGGTTGTGAACGCTCAATCCGAGTTGGTCCAACTACCTCTCTGCGGAGTGGATGCATGCTACTTGCTTTGCAGCAGACAAGAACTTCAGAGAATATTCACATCGAGACGGGTCAGCGGTTAAATAGCGAATTTTGTGACCGGAAGGGACGTGGTTCGAACCCGACCTCTGCAACTCGACTTCCCCCGTCTAGGCTTGGGCAACTTGGCAGTACCCCAGCCTCCATGCTTCCTTCATGTGATATGGCAACTAGGTACCGAAAGGGTGTTACAGCTTAACGATTATTATTATTACATCGCTGCATCTCCGTACTTCTCAGCACCCACCGTGTCCACGCCACCCTCTGTCGAATGACGTCCGTCTTCCTCCAGTTAGCTCCCCTGGAAATGCCCAAACATCGAAATAAACCTGGTTGGCCGACAACACATGGAACAGCGCGGCAACCAATTCAAATAATTCGCGCGCAGATGCTCCGCTTGTTCAGGGTACATCTAATCCGAGTCTTTTTGCAAACGTATCTGTTAAGAATGAAACCTCAAGAGACGTGCGGATGCTCAGTTCTTTTTCTCCTGGGATCTTTGAAGTGTGGATTTCTGCATAAAAATCCCACTGGCCAGTGGCGATGCGTCCTTTAGCATGGGAACAACAAACGGTCAATGGGTGATTACTGGGAATATAAGGACCACCAGGTGAAAACTAAATGGCTGTGGTTAAGGCGCGAAATTACCGAACGCAAGGCCCATGGTCCGAACCCACCTACCATCTCTACTGCTTTGACCAGGCATCTTGGCAGTGCCTAGGTCCTGGTGATTCCCCTCGGTGGTATGGTCGATAGGGTTACAAGCTGAACTGCGATTTTTTTATTTGACATGCTTGTGTGACAATCGAGCCTTGTTTAGCTCCTTCCTAGGGCTTGGCTGCCCAAGATGAACGATAAATACGTTGTCCTCTACTGGAAAGACAGCCTGAGGTTTCACTTGTGAAACTTTGTGTGACGGAGTTGATGTCCTAAAGCTTTACGGTCTGGGGAGCTTATTTTCTGAGTCGCTAACTTGCTAAAAAACCGTACCGCGCATACTGGAGTAGACACCGCACTTTCCAGACCGGTACTAGCAGAGTGCAGCAAGTTTCGGTACAAATTTGTACATTTTAATATGTACATGAATTGTTCGAATTTCGATGAGTTGCCCACAGTACTAAATACCGAATGCCTGATGTGTGCGTGGCCTCCTGCACGGCTTAATTTAGGGACATGGGCTTTTTGAGACCTACCTACAATGATTATTAGAGTCAGATAACCTCGGATTATGATATGTAATGTCAGCCGAGGAACCTGTTACTTCCCAAAACGCCTTTTCAATCCGTTACGATACTGTGAGAACTCCAAAAAGTTGTCTTTTCGGATCTTCCTGTCGGACCTTTCTCTCTATGTGGGGAATTTCCGTAGAAACAACTGAACTCCACGCCGACTCAGCGAATTAATGGCGAGTCGGCGCAGCCCAGATACGCCATGCCCGATTGGTCAGAATGTGGACCAATCGGCATGGAACCCTCACGGCCCCGTTCACTCGTCATCTCTAGGTGAACTTAACTTGACTTTGTGGATAATTCCGTGGTCGCACTGTAGATACAGCACTAGTGTTTTTGATTCTTCCCCAAAAGAGGTGCCCTCAGTCTACGATACTTGTGGTACATCAAGGTGAACGGAGCGTTTGTTGAAAGGTCACTATAGCATTTGCAGCTATTGTTAATGGAAAACTATGTCATGAATTTCGTTGCACAAGAATAATCAGAGATGAAGAAACCTAATCCATCACGATGTGTCCAAAGAGAAAAACTCGACCCAGGAAGCTGAGACAAGACCTCGATCCCATGTGTCAATCCGTGAGTCCGTGAAATGAATCTGGGTGGTTGAAGCGAAGCACGGTGACCAAAGATGAGTTAAATATCTGATATCCGTGACTAGCCTTCAGCTTTAGAACGTTCAGGGCAACGCGGAGAACGCCGGCCACCTATCATCGGGAGCAAGCGTTTCGCAACTCCCTAGGTTATCGCTGTGCAATCTCAATCTTTTGGGTGGATATTGTATTTAAAGCGAACTCAAATGAAAGTAGGGTCGGGAAGGACCTAAAACGAAAGACCGAAAGTTCCTTGTTTTTGTCAAGAATAATTATTTTTATCCAACTCTCCTATGAGGAGCAGATGCGGTTTTTGCCGTTGAAATGACTCCTTCAAGAACTCACGCAGATTACCGTATACATTTGCATACCGGTAAGACACGACCGACCGGCTAGAATTCGTTACAGGGCTCAGCTTTTATGGAGTATAGGGCAACAACCTCACCATTACTTCCGACCAATCCTGGGAGGTTACTGAAACCCCACCACGTCAACCCCAACGATGTGCCCTGCATGTTACTTTTGAAGGAAACCAGTGTTTGACCTGAATCGGAGGTCTTCCCTGACATCCATAGCAAGCCAATCCTACGCTGTCGGCTTCCCAGACGAGCTGTTGGCTTCCCGGACAGGTATATATGTCGGAGGCGCCTTTCTCGGAGCCTGACTCGATGGCAGAGAACTACAAATCAAGGGGTTTTAAGGTTTTTGGGGAGAAACTTCTCGGAGTCAGTAAGTCAAGAGTCTGGCAGGTTGAAAAGTACCGTTTTGTCGTGAGGGTGCATGGGAGTATCGTACAACCGTCTGCTTCCGTATTGAAACGTCCGGTTTTATATATATCTTCAATGTGTTAAATAATGCGCCGTGGGTCGTGGTAAACCGTGAGGAATCGCAGTGCGGGAACGAGGAATGAAAGTCTTTTTAACATCATCCCTCACTTGTTGAGGGACAGCTTGAATATAGACATACTGATACTCCAATGAGGACCATCCTATCCCACGCATAGCAGATGTGACATGCCGGCCATTCCCCTAATATGATTTTCCGCGGTGCGGGAAACCGCTGCTCTTCATCTGACCAGCCAGCATGGTGCAGCCTGAAGGAACAGAGTTTTCGCGGGTTTATTTCCCGGGGCCTTTGAAACACTCAGGCACGACCACCGACAGACTCACTACGTCTTTTGGTACTTAACATCTTTGACTATGTCCGAGTGCACAAACGTTTCCCAATTTTATTTGCGGTGGATGCTTCGACGCCAAATTTCGCAGGCTTTGTCTTTGGGACCAATGGTTGCCAGAGACCAGATGAGGTCTCCAGGGGAGAGTCAGCATCATATTTGGCCACCAGTTCATGTGCTGAAGCTTTCTGGGGTTGTTAAACGATAACGTCCAAGCCCGATTCTTGGTTTGCTTCCCTCAGACCAGCGCGATCATTAGAAGTGCCGAAAGTACGCAAAGTTTTTGCAGCGCCTCAGCAACCTTTAAATTAGGATGTCTTCCGGATGCTTCATTGTCTCCTGTAGTTCAGTGGGTTCTGGGACACCATTGGCTGCTTTGATGTTAAGCAAGCAAGTTGCACTTATTGTGACCCATCATCTGCGGGTTTCGCCTGGTGATCACTGAAAGTGTGAGTACCACCGGTAAGCATTCCTATCACCCCCCAATTATTTAATTTTGATATGAGGTCGAAAGTTATTCTGCAATGGCTTGGGGCTGCTACCTGTCCAGATACAGGGTCATGGTGCACGCTTAATTGGAGTTCCGATGGCCGAGCGGCTCGTTGGACTTCCGCAATGCGGCCTGTATCAACTGTGCTCGAAGGCACTTCTAGACTATAGCCCCATGGCCATCAAGACAGGATTTGCTCGTTTCCTGGACAGATTACTTCCTCGCGTCTGATCCAACTGGCGTGCCGACCTTGAAACCCCTGAAGGCGCACACTTGGGGGACCTGTTATTACAGCCCCAAATCAGCACCCTCCGCGCCTCGCTAAAGCAGCGTTGGTCCCACTAAAGTGCAGGCCCAAGTGTTCCACTAAGTAAAGACCTGCATGCTCTGTGATAACGACAAGGACAATAGTCCTCTGCCTGTGTATTTTTGTAAAGCTGCTTTGTTTGACTGGATGTAGCTCCCTTAAAGTCACAACGCTCTCTAAAACCAAGCGGTGTCCGTCAGCTGGTGATACCATGTCACATATGACTGAATTACGCCCTCGGCGGCGCGTGTGTGGCCCTTGACTGCGGTGGAACTTGATAGGCTTTAGCAGGTCAAGGTTTTGGTAGGTGACCTGGTGGACAGGCCATCAGTTACAGGGAGAATGCTAACTGCTCTGATACTAAGTTGCTCGTCACCTAGTCCCGGGGCGTACACTACAAGTACAATGCTTTTTGTTTCTGGGCCGCTTGAATCCATGAGACGCGACGAAGTGCAGGCCACTCCGAGACCGGTGATTGACTGGTAGTTGACGCTTAAGTAACCTGCAAACAGAGTGGGGCATTTCCGGAAAAGGCTAGCGAGATGAACCTGAACCATTATCTTCGAACCTGAAACAGTATGGAGCACTGTTAGATACCTTTTGACGACGGAGCATCCCGTAGAACATTTGGTGGCAAACAGCGTCACCGCAAGTAAAATCACTGCACCAAAACGTGGTTTGGAGCATCTAATGCCAAAGCCCCTTTAGCGGCAGATTGCAATGTGGCTAAGTGAGTTGAAACTCAGTATGATTTGACAGAGTGAAAAGCGCATTGGCATTCCCATGACCATGTCTACTTGTGGTCCCCGGTAAGTAGCTGGTTCAGTGGACTTCTGAGACAATGCATGAAATGAGACAAAATGAGCCGTAGTGACCAACGAGACCAAGGCAGGACTTGCTTTTCGCAGCTGTGGGTGCTCCCTTGCAGTTGACCTACCGGTGGTATCCGGGTCCTGCAAGTGGCCATGCTTATTGGCAGTGAAATCGGGATCGCTTGAAGATAATGAACGTTTCTCGGCGCATGGAGACGCCATATCTTGAGTACGACCATGACGATCAGGTCATACGCAACATCGAGTCATGGCTGATGGCCTATTGATGCCGAACAGCAGTCATGTATACCGGAAAATGCATTTGCCGCGCATAGCTGGTCAGACATTTTCGGCACTATTCTTCGACTATAATTTAGATGTGGGCCCCGGCCAAACCAATCTTTGTGAAATATATCCCCCTTGCAATCGCTCGAACGGGCCGTATGGAGAGAAAGTGTACTGACGCTTATCTAGTGCAGCACATAGACTGGTGGACCAGTTCTCACAGTATCCAAGTCTTCCTCATTTTTACGATTTGTATGGCCATGGCAAGTTTTTTGCCAGTTGGTTGTAAAATTTGCCGTGCAAGGGTGCACGGTCCTGGACGTTTCTGAAAATCACTCTGGCATTAGGGAGGAGATACCTTCTGGCTTTCGCATTTACGCACCATTCTAGATCGTCAGCCGATACAAGCACATAAGGTTGCAGATCCCTGGGTAAACGCCTCGAAAAGTGCCAGCTACGACGAGTGAAATACCAACCAAAGCAAATTCAGGTCTGCTACGCATCTAAGAATGCTAGTTTCCAGTTTTATTTGGATCGTGAAACTGACTGCATCAACACAGCCTCCGGAAGCGATAGGTGACTGACCGGTCGTAGCCGTATTTTTTTAAGTTTTCAGGATGCCCTTCAACGTTGTATCAACATGGTGTTTAATTCCGTGGAGAAACGGGTCTTGGTGTGCGCATCGTGCAACGCTAGAAGGCTGAATACTGAAATGAAGCGCTTGAACTGGTTCTCATCCATTGATATGAGCTTGAAGCGCTCGCATTCCTGATTGATAAAATGGAAAACGTGGCAAAGTTGTTACCATATTTCATGACCAGTTTCAGGTAATGATAATGGATGGTGAGCAGCGATGAATGATTACCGGATTCCCGTGATAGTGTTCTGACTGTACCATCAATACCGAGTCTGCGGAGCGAATGGGCCTGTCATATCTTTCAATCATCAATGTGCCGGGTTTGGGAAGCGATATTATGGTATTCAAACAGTCATCAAGTTCGATAAAATCACTTTGTAACATGCCTGCGTACTGCTTGAATCAGGAGCCAGAAACGGGATTAAACATAAGCCCCGTGATCGCTGTAGATGCTGCCTCAGTTTAATACGAATTAGGCTCATTTGTTGTGGTTGTCGGTACCTGGACATAGTCATTGAGTCACTTGTTCGATGAGCTCTAATTACGATTCTCGACAACGGCTAATTTGGCTCTGCAATACTTCCCGAAGCTGATTAAATTAGACAGATATTGTGAGTCCTCCTTCGCCATTTGTAACAGTGGTTGCTCCTGAGCTCATTTTGTGCCTTGATATGAGATGGTAACTGCAGCGGGTGTTGGAAGGGGTTGGCCGTTTGCCTCGCAGCTTCGACTAATGGGCGCTCGGTTTGATACTGGGCCGCGGAGCTTTTCGTTTTTGTCCAATCATATGTGCTCATGAGCGTTTTTTCGGCGCGCGGTTCCTCCTAGAATGCCCCTGAATTTGCATGCGATTCATGCACAAGCCAGCATTCTGATTGGTTGGTTGTGCACAAGCCAAGAAGTGCGCGCGTTCAAATAGCATTTGTGCACAAGCCGAAAAAAACCGACTTCGCACTTTTGGATGTCTGAGACTAAAATTATATACCATAGTAGTATGTACGCTATGGAAGCGCCAAGAGACAGTGATTCTCTGCTGGCGAGGGTCCACGGTAATATCCGTGGGTGAAAAAATGAAATCTAAGCCGAAGCCAATTAGCAAGTAGGGAGCTTCGGTGCATTTCCTTCCGAGCGAGAATGTTAAAGAGGACCGGCCAGTTAACAGAATCAAGTGTTCCTTGGTGATCTAGGAGTGCTGAAAGTCTGGGTCCTTCATACGTATATGTGGGAATTAAGTTTCGTACGTATATCGGTACAACCCGACAAACTAGAAATCCAGAATTCAGCGAAGAGTGGCAACCAGCACGTATGTATTCGAATTGGCGAATATGTACAGCATATGGAATATTAAAACAAGAGAATAATGAATAGAGCAATGAATAGAGCATCAGTCATGTTCATCACATCCGCCACACCTTGAATGAGCGTGCGGGTGTTTATAGTCCAGTGGTGGTCTTGACCGCAATCTTTCGGATCTTCTCGGAATGGAAACTTCAGAATCTTCACAGGTAGTACGTTCTTCAGATACAGCATTTTGTTCGGATACCACAAGATCATCTACAAGGGACTCATTAGTATTTGAAACAACAGGAGTGCCGTTAACAGACTGACCTCTGGTATTGTACTCAACCTGGTCAATGTGTCTCCGATGACAAGAGAGATCATCCAAATCGAGAATTGTGACCATTCGTTTGCCATTTGATGAAAGCACTATTCCTGTTGCGGGTCGTAAATCATTACCCTTGAAAAATGTTACATCAGCCGTTTTTGGCACAGTCAAGACTTGTACGCACCGAACGAGATTTAAATAGAAGCGCAGGACTCTTCCCAGTAACGGAATGGACGGCGTTCCTGTATTGCATTAGAAAATTATCAATCCCACGGTCCAATTCCACAAAAGTAGTGGGAGAGAGTGAAATAATAGCAGATTTAAGTATTCGGACAAAATTTTCAGCAAGTCCATTCGACTGGGGATGTCGCGGAGCAGTAAACAGATGTCGACAACCAAGACCCTTCAACCATTCCTCGAGGAATTTTGCAGTGAAGTGTGTGCCGTTGTCAGTGACCAAAACAGTTGGTACACCTTCGTGGCTGAATACTTTCCTCAAGGCTTGCTGAGTGAATTCGGCACTTGGAGAAGTAGTTAGAAAAACTTCAGGCCAACGGGAATATGCGTCAATAAGAATTAAAGCATAGTATTTACCAAGAAAAGGACCACAGTAGTCAGCATGAACTCGTTGAAATGCTTCACAAGTAACTGGCCACGGATGCCACTGTGAAGACTTGTTATGAATCTTATGTGCACACTTAACACAATTCTTAGCAGTATGCTTGATATCAGCATCCAGTTCCGGCCACCAGCATGACAAGCGTGCAAGGGATTTCATTTTATCGACACCCAGATGACCAGAGTGTAAATCTGCAAGAACAGCCGCTCGCTGAGTCGGTGGAATGACAACTCTATCCTCAAAACACAGCAAACCATCCGGAGTAACGGACAAGCTTTCGCGGCGACAGTAAAAAGCAGGAAATCGGCGTCGTTCTTGCTGCGTCCAGCCACGTCGCAGTGCAGAGAAAATGGGAGCGAAATATCTTTTAGTGTCAGCAACAAGCACATCCCGCTTGACTGGTAATGGTTGAATCAGTAGACAATCTGAGTTGTTTGAATCAGAGTCACATGATAGAATTCTTGACAAGAAATCGACATGAGGAATCATTTTCGCACTACGATGAACTACTGTGTAGGTGTAAGAACTCAATGCAATAATCCACCGTTGCACCATAGCGGCAGATGACTTCGCCAGAGACTTCGTTGGATGATACAAGAACTTCAAAGCCTCGTGATCAGTAGCAATGGTAAAGTTCAATCCAAAAAGATACTTATGAAGCCGTTTGACAGCCCAATATACAGCAAGTGCTTCTCGTTGAGTCTGAGAATATCCACGTTCGGCTTTTGAAAGTCGACGGGAAATGCAGATCACTGGTCTACCACACTGTTCAAGGATTGCTCCTATTCCAGTGGGAGAAGCATCAGTAATGATCGTCGAATGATGTTTGGCGGAAAATGGCTTCAAAACAGCTGAAGTCTGAAGATAACCAAGCAGTGCACGCAACGCCTTCTCATGGTTGGAAGACCAAGAAAATTGATTGGAAGATATGATATCAAACAGACAACTTGCGTGTTTGGCGAAATTAGGAATGAAACGAGAGTAATACTGAAGTGCTCCTAGAACTGAACGCAGTTCTTGTAGATTGGTCGGTGATGGCGCATTTACTAAAGGGGATAGACGTCTTGTATCAGGTTTAAAACCGCTGCCATCCACAATGTAGCCAAGGCATGAAAATGATGGGACACCAAAAGTGCATTTTTCAGGATGAATAGCTACATTGAACTCAGAAAATCTCTTCAGTAAAGACAACAGACGCATATCATGGGTAGCTTTGTCAGCAGCGTGCACAATGACGTCATCTTGGTACGTCTCAACACCCTCCAAATCTTTTGCAATAGTATTCATAACTTGCTGAAATACAGCTGGTGAAACGTTCAGACCAAAGGGAAGAAAATTGTATCGGAATAACCCAAAGGGTGTGTTGATCACGGTAAGGTTACTGGAGGCTTCGTCCAGTGGTATTTGAAGATAAGCATCTTTTAAATCGATTTTTGAAAACACACTTGAACCTGATAAACGATACAATACATCTTCTGGCTCTTCCGTGGTGCATGTACGTTGTAGTAGCCGCGTATTTAGCGTAAGCCGGTAGTCACCACAAATTCTCGGAGTAATACCATCAGCCTTCAGTGGGGTAACGATCGGAGTTGCCCAATTCGATGACTCAACAGGAGTCAGTATTCCTTTCGCACACATTGAATTTAATGCTTGACGAACAGGCTCGCGTAAACCAAATGGAATAATCCGTCTCTTAAGAAATATAGGCTCTCCTGTAACTTCGAGCCTCATCTTGGGAATTTGCATGCCACCTGTGGCCTTAGAACATTTAAGAATCAGTTGCTTGAGTTCATTCTCATTCGCAGAAGTCAGTAAGGTGATACTGGTTTGCAGTAAGCGTAGAACTTTGAGTCCGACGATCGATGGTCCCGACGTTGATACCAAAAAATTACAATCGATACAGGTACCTTGTAGTAACCTCACAGGGATCGTGCAACTACCAACGAGAGGTACAGAATGTCCAGTGATACCGCGAATGTTAATATCTGTAGGCACTATCACGGCACTGGGGTAGAATGCAGTTAGATCTGATTGTGGAATGATGGACTCAACACTACCAGTATCAACAATAAAGCCATGCTTTTGACCAGAAGCGGATATCAACGTTTTAAAAACATGTGACGAATTTTGGGACAAAACAGATAGAGAAAGAGTAGAAATATCTTCAGATAATGTCTTCACGTCAGTGTTTGGGTCAGAAGTTAAGTGACACACTTTCTTGGACTTACAGACAAGTTGAATGTGTCCTGTTTTACCGCAGCTAAAACACTTGGCTCGTCTGTGGGGGCATGAATATCTGGAATGGTTTCGTCCACAAGACTCGCATTTCCCGAATTTTTGAGCCATCGGATTAGGGTTACGATCTGTGAAGTGACGTGTTGATGGATTTGAGGCACGAGAATCTGTTCGAGGTTTGAATTTGTTGTTCGTCCGCATCCTTGAATTATTTCTTTTAGAATAATTTAACAAGACTGCTTCCTCAGTCTTCGTCACATGCTTCACATCTTCATACTGCTCACATATTTTCCGAATAGTTTGAAATTTCTGATCCGGACAGAGTAACAGCTTCTGCTGTAATTCGGGCAGTTGAATGCCAGCAATGAGTCTATCACGCAGCTGGTCTTCCAGTTGGGCACCATAGTCACATTTGGCTGCCTGTGTCTGCAGCTGTAACACGAAATCACGAACCGACTGAGAATGAGAGCGGGCTAACATATTGAACTTAGCTCTTTCGGCTGCTACGAAGTTAATCGGTTTGAAGTGTTGAAGAACTTTGTTTTTCAATGCAGTGTAAGAAATATCAATTGGAGATTCAGGATATACTAAATTCTTGATCAAAGTATACGCCTCCTTGCCAACGAAATGTAGGAAATATGCAGTGAGTTTCTTATCATCCATATCGGATTTTGTGAGGCACCATATGTCGAATCGTTCCAAATAATCCTCTACGTCACGCGCAGTTGAATTAACATCTAATGGTTCCATTTCGGCAGGCATGATGAATTGTTCCAATCGCGACGCCAAAATGTGGTAATTAAGTTTCGTACGTATATCGGTACAACCCGACAAACTAGAAATCCAGAATTCAGCGAAGAGTGGCAACCAGCACGTATGTATTCGAATTGGCGAATATGTACAGCATATGGAATATTAAAACAAGAGAATAATGAATAGAACAATGAATAGAGCATCAGTCATGTTCATCACACCACTCCTAAATGAGATAAAAATGTGTGAACCTTCCACTGTGTTTTCGAGAGTTTTTCCCCATGTCTCTGCTTAGTATCACTTAGATCAATGTACGTATCGGGTCACCGCCGAATAGACGATGGTCTGTAAGTCTTCAAGTTGCTTACCGCGCGGGTCACATTTAACAAATATGAGGCCGGCAAACATCTTTCTTGATATAAGGGTCACGTTTTCTTTGTATCCTCAGGAGTAAACCTATTTAGTATATTTAGTGAATTCTAGGATGGATGAAGAAAAGGCTTCAAGAAGTATCTACAAGGCCGTGCGAGTAATACGATGAACGATGCGGCGATGGATCTGAAGAATGACGAAGGCGTTTTCAGCCGAGTTGTCATGGGGGGAAGGACGTTTGAAGAGCGCTAGATACCCGTTTCATCTGTTATCCAGTTATGTAACATCTTCTTGTGTATTCTCTCCATACCATAAAGTGCATTATACGAATCCACTCATGACGACATATACACGAATTTTTGTTGATTACACACAGCAACCACCCGAAATGGGAAAACAATTTGTCTAATAAAAACGGGCGCTTTGAACCCGAAAATCTCACCATGACCCATGCTGGGTCAACGGGAAAAAGGTTGTTGGTCAAACCTTGTTTAAACGGGGCGTAGGTAAGAACTGGGCCCCCTCGTGGGCCATGCAGGATATCGAGTAATAAGGTGGGAGGTGCGCTGAGTCATCCGCAGAACGGCGAATGCCTCTCGATCCAGTTTCTCATGGTGAAATAAGAAGGACATATTTGAAGAGAGGGATACCCATATCTGACAGTGACACAGTTGCCAGAGTCCATATTACAGTTCTGGTAAGTTCATTCAAATTAGGGTTTTGTGAGTCGTCTATTGCTATGTGAGTTCTTCGCTCCTTATGCTACATTGGAGGGCGGAGAGAGAAGCGTTTTCGGACGATTGCATCGTGGGAATCCACACAACTATTCCGAAGTGAGCGGCAGTCATTTATTGGTCCGTACCATAGCGATGTAATCAATTTAGACTCGTAGCTGTCACACTGTTATAGGACACCATGTGGCCAGACGAATTTGGTTATTGGTAATGTTTCGGAAGTCAGTACAGCATGTAAATAGTCTGCAGTCTACAATCAGCACTAGCTGATGTAATCATTCGCCGTTTTCATTACGCACCGAGCTCAGTACAAGTCGACCAACAAAATGACTCAAACAAACTAAGTCTGCTCACTAGTACATTCAGATATCCGGCATCTGTGCTTTCAGTTTACGTAACTTGGCATTCAAATCGTCCCAAACGTTTTCGTTGATGGTGACTGAGGTGCAGTTGGTGGTGCGTAAGCAGACACGTTGCCAGATGATAAACCATACAGAGACGATTAACAAGCAAGGTTTTTCCTACCCGGTTACTTTGGATGTTGCCGATTCCTGCACATCCTGCTTGCAGAGGTTTCTGGATCACCGGAGCTCCAAAGCCGAAGGCGAGTGGAAAATGATGAGGCAGTTAGGTCAACCATTGTGTTTGCATCTTGGACCATTTCCAGTGCGCAGCACGCATCAGTATCAAACCAGTCCAGTTTGTGAGCTAGAGAAGCTTTCTCAGAGTTCGAACACTGACAGTGGCCAGATAGAACAGCCATCGAGGGTTTAAGCTAAATCTAAGGAGGCCTAAGGCTGCCGGCGCCAAATGACAGGCAGATGGTGCGGCCGTGACCGATACAAGACTAACAGGGTCGTCAGTCTTACTCGATAGGTCTACGAGGAGAAGGCTGTTCTGTGATGGGGGAGAAGGGAGGCATTATCCCTAACCTGTTTCCGCTTACCTGCCTTGCTGTATACAACAGTTAAGGTGACATGGATGGTGGAACCACTCGGCGGCCGATGTAGCATGACAGTATTCTTAGTTATAGGTTCATGTTTGTACGTGGGTCGGGATACTACCAAGAGGCCCAGATCTAGACAGGAAGGTAATTAGGGTCCTCAACACAAGTTTTTGTTCCAAGAGCCTAGCTACAATGCAGCGAAAACTGCTGGTGCATCACATCTATGATGAAACCACTGAGCCATTTTGCTGTTTAAGCTATGTGCTTTCTATGACAGTGACCAGTTTGCACCCTGGAGCTCTCTTTGCCCAGCCTCGTGTCGGATCGAGACTTTCCATGGTCGTTCAGTCCATCGTTTGGCATGAAAGCTTCTACTAGCCAACCCGGTTGGATTGATAACTACCTTCTGTCTGGACGGGACTCTGGGAATCGCAAAGCCAATTGTTAGTGACCATGACAGATATGGCTGTGTCACAAGCCAACGCTGGTTTTGGGTTGAGGCTATCACTTCCTGCTATACTAGACAAACAGATCTATTTATCATAAAGGCACGGAACGGGCCATCGCCTCTAACTCGGGGCTCTCATGTACTTATTGTTCTTGCTCACTGTGAACGAAGCTGTAGAATCTAGGATCGCTTCACTTCGATGTACAGCTTGTAAGCTGAAAAACTGAAACTGACTAAATTTTTAACCATTGAGGGTGCACTCACTGGGAGTGCCCATCGGATTAGAGATTCTCCTCCGTCTGTTTTTGCCGGATACAGATGGTCCGATCCTGGTGCCTTCTCACATACCAGTACGGATATGTCGTGCTTTATTTCTTCTTCCAACGGGCGAATAAGGTCTTCTTTGCCTTCGCCGGAGGCCAGCTAAACTGTTTGTTGAAGTGGTTAGACCATCTTTTCAGCTAGATTGAATTACTGAGCCACCTTTCTCGCTTGTCGTTCACCGCGCCGGCTGATACGGAGCGCCGCTGTTTCCGGTAGTAAAAGCCTTCTCTATCTCTGCCAATATTCTTGTTCTTTTATTGCGCTCTTCACTATTTGGCGTCTGGGGATTCTGGTGTGTCGTCGTACTCGTTGCCTGGCATGAATCAGTGCTACTGATCTCAACGATATCCAGTGGTCATTTGTTGGAGAGGTCGGACAGATGGCACTGAACGCCTGTATTATTTCTCACATTTTGCTGCGCTACCAGTACAGTTTTGTTTTATTGTAGGGAGTCGTTGAGCTAGCGCAGATCGATGCTGACGAGCTATGGCAGTTCTTCGAATATGGTGGATTAGTATATTTCTTGCTGACCTGCGAGGGCCTGAGGGAAAACGGACTATCAGATATGCTCGCACTATGGTTCGATCGGAATCAAGTTATGTGCCCCAGGGGGAACGGCGGTGGTGACTGATGACCACATGATTCATGGCCTCCAGGTTACGCAGTACGAATATTTATGCTGGAAGTTCGTATAGGCCGGAAAAAGTTTTCTGTACGACGAGCATCGACTCCGAACCGACCGCCCAACTGTGATTCTAAGGAGCTAACACTACCAACTTAGGCATTCATATCGCCTGCAAGGATCACAATGTTATTACTTCTTGTTTGACAAATGAGGCCGGATAACTCAATAGAAAGTATCCTCTTAAGTGTCAGGACTGCAGTCCGTCGGGGCATACGTCGACAGCCACCCAAACACCACAATGGGTAGATAAGGAAATAAGAAGGTCGATACTGAAATGAAACCATCTCTGGAAGCCTTTTTGGCCTTCTTCTTCCAACCAGCTAGTTTGGAGGGAATGTAAGAGATTTCTCTTTTGCAGTCATGTGGAGCTACTCCACGGAAGATGTGAGCGTATGTCGATCGCAAGCTTCGGAAAACGGATAAATGATATTATGACTGTTGCAGGGGATGTACCAGGAGCAGGGTTGTTTGGGAACGTTTTCGTTTTCTCAACTATGGTGGATGGCCATACGAACCTGGTACAACTTGTTCGGTTCTGCAGGTGCAGGACGTCGAGCGCCTGACGTCCATAAAGCACCAAAGAGAGATGAGGTTCTGCCCCGGTTCCTAAGGGGACTGGCTCCCATAACCACAGCCTCGATAGCTCGCCTTTTACAAAAGGCGATTCGTAAAGCCATCGTCCGGCATGCTTAATGTCAGTCATATCCAGGTGGCTCTATAAAGTCCTAGTACCCTTTCGGTGCCCAACTGCCATGCCACCCGAAGGAAGCACGAGAGCTTGGATATTGCCAAGTTGCCCAAACCTAGACAGGAGAAGTCGAAATGCACAAGCCGGGTCTGAACCACGGAACTTCCGGTCTACTCACTGAACCATCTCGTCCCCCATCCATCTCACTTACCTACCTCACGGTTACAGGCGACCTCATTCTGGTCCATCAGTGCCACTTTCCGGGATGTTCCAATCTCCACCAACGTCCAAGGTAGGAGATCAGATGAGCACACGTGATGCTCACAACAAGTTGACGACGGGACTCATCTGGCCAGTTTGGAGATTATCAAGGCTACGCCATCGCCTAAGCGTCTTGGTCTAGCTTTTGAAGTGCCCATTCCACCGAACAATCGCAACTAATACCTACTTATAGCCGTTGGTTAGTGGTTAGGCATAACCACTAACCCACCGCTACGCACAGCTACGCACTGATGATGCAATCAAATTGCCCAGCTCAGCGAACGAGCCAACGACCATACACGATCAAAGTCTTCGTATGTACACGTCCTTCATGAAGAGACTGGACCTTACGATGAACCTTACCAAAACCTCAGTGACCCACTGAGCTATACTGCGGAATGTCCGCGCGACACAGAGTCTCTCAAACCAGGTTGGTCCATGGGTAGAGGTCTCCCGGCTCTCCAGGTTGGGGGTTGGAACATGTATGGTGACGTGTCCCGTAAAATTGGTAATGTACTTGCATTTCCAGCCCAGACCGCTGGCTTGTGGTTAGGATTTTGAGCCAAAGGCTTTGGTTGGGGACCCTAATCGTCCTCCTATCTAGGTGTGGGCGCCCTGGCAGTATCCCAGCCCTCGTACAGCCGTGACAGTAAGGCAGTGGAGCACCAGTGCCAACACTAATTTCGCTGTCTTTGATGATGATGTTTGTGTTGTTAGAAGCTAAAGGCAAGAGGACATCTAGGGTCTACTTGGATAAGATAAGGAAGCACGCTCAATTGTGCTTTGAGGTAAAACATGAGGCGATGTCGCCAATTTTGAATGGAAGAAATGGGTCGAAGAACTTGTAGCGTAAGACTGCTAACTGCACAGCGAGCCGACTACCGCAGACTCAAGCCGGGTCTGAACCACGGAACTTCCGGTCTACTCACTGAACCATCTCGTCCCCCATCCATCTCACTTACCTACCTCACGGTTACAGGCGACCTCATTCTGGTCCATCAGTGCCACTTTCCGGGATGTTCCAATCTCCACCAACGTCCAAGGTAGGAGATCAGATGAGCACACGTGATGCTCACAACAAGTTGACGACGGGACTCATCTGGCCAGTTTGGAGATTATCAAGGCTACGCCATCGCCTAAGCGTCTTGGTCTAGCTTTTGAAGTGCCCATTCCACCGAACAATCGCAACTAATACCTACTTATAGCCGTTGGTTAGTGGTTAGGCATAACCACTAACCCACCGCTACGCACAGCTACGCACTGATGATGCAATCAAATTGCCCAGCTCAGCGAACGAGCCAACGACCATACACGATCAAAGTCTTCGTATGTACACGTCCTTCATGAAGAGACTGGACCTTACGATGAACCTTACCAAAACCTCAGCGACCCACTGAGCTATACTGCGGAATGTCCGCGCGACACAGAGTCTCTCAAACCAGGTTGGTCCATGGGTAGAGGTCTCCCGGCTCTCCAGGTTGGGGGTTGGTGGTGATGTATTGCATTTCCAGCCCAGACCGCTGGCTTGTGGTTAGGATTTTGAGCCAAAGGCTTTGGTTGGGGACCCTAATCGTCCTCCTATCTAGGTGTGGGCGCCCTGGCAGTATCCCAGCCCTCGTACAGCCGTGACAGTAAGGCAGTGGAGCACCAGTGCCAACACTAATTTCGCTGTCTTTGATGATGATGTTTGTGTTGTTAGAAGCTAAAGGCAAGAGGACATCTAGGGTCTACTTGGATAAGATAAGGAAGCACGCTCAATTGTGCTTTGAGGTAAAACATGAGGCGATGTCGCCAATTTTGAATGGAAGAAATGGGTCGAAGAACTTGTAGCGTAAGACTGCTAACTGCACAGCGAGCCGACTACCGCAGACTGCATTCGTCCTCTCCTCATTGTCCACAGTGACTAGCGCAATCTCTCATGGTCTATATTACTGCACGAAAGGAAGCCCATTTCTAATGTACCACTCTCGCGCTGGATCTGTAGTATAACGTGGATCGTTCGATAAGCCAGACGCAAGTAGTGCTGCAGTGCGTTGCGCTGACGAACATGTGCACGGAGGTTGCTGTAATGGAGGCCTCGCCGGCAGTGGGAATATGCAATGTAATAGCTCCACATTCCCTAGACACCGCTGTATAACACCTGTTCATGCAACCGTCAGACTGATACAGCCGTCTTGATGTATTCACGAAATATGTGTAGTGCACACGCAGTTCAATAACCGTGAAACGGATTCTGCGAAGACGAGATGCTTCACAACAATTCATGTGAGTAGAAAAGAGGGAAATCTTCGTGAACTGAAACACAGTAAGAAACGTAAAACAAATCACCAATATTTACTCGAAAATTGCACAATGGCATTCTCGTCATGCGTTACATTAGTTGTTGATGTGCAACTTGTCAAGTGTAATGCGGCGTATGAGAATTTTTGGCCTACAACTAGTAGGGGAGAAAATATTCAGCTTTGACAATTGGCTACTAGACCAAGCGCACCGGATTCGTAAATTACCCACTGACGTATCTTTGTCTCTGTCTTTAAGGTAGGAGTCGAGGCCCAGACCCATTAAGATGACCACAATTACCGAACCATATACAAACCAAGTATTCCACTTTAACCATAGTGCGACCGGAATTTTTCATAAGCAGCGGTGGGTTCATCCACCCATTCGTCACTCTCACCTATTGAACACTCCAGTAACTTTTTCTTGGAGCTTCCAGTATGTATTATATTCTCCACTTTCAGGACCCTTCCGGATTTTCATCATGCAGCTTATCCCCGAGAAAATTTCTCGCCCAGAGTGAATATCCTAGGATAATTGCCATTTTCACTTCTCCTAGAAACGCCAATTTCTTACTGTCCCAGCATGTTCACTCAACCCTGAAGGCGATTAAGGCTTGGTTTCCAATTCTCATCTTTTGACTGTCTTCCAAGAAGACTACCTTCAACCCCGACCGGTACGTCACCGAACTGAGTGGAGACTTCCAGGAAAAATACAGCGTCTTCTCAGTGTTGGGTTGCAACTTTTTTACAAGATCCCTCGCCTCTGAAAATGCCTAAATAGTTCGAATTTTGGGTTTTACTGGGGGAAACGATATTGCAATATACGTTTATGGGAATCCTTTCTTATTGATTGCCGTTAGATATTTCGTGATCTGTCGGCTTTCATCGAGGTTATGTAGTTTTCTTCCTTTATTAACTGGCGTAATCGCCACCGTTATAACATGCGGTAACCTCCTTATTGGCACCAAGCTTTCGTTTTATTCAGTTGCACTGGTTCAAAATACCACGTTTTCATTTCGCGTTCTAGCGCTTTTGTAACCACCGTATTTATCCATAAACCCCGGAGCACGACATATGCCCTTTCCTGGCTTGCTGGTTTTCAGTATTCGCTGCACTTTATTGCGCCATTCGGCCCAATCATTCAGCCCAGTCGTGAGCCGTTTCGCCAGCTCTTTCAAGGACAGTGATTATGCACACGCATTTGAAGCTATGTTGGATGCTCCGAATGTTTTGCACTTATCGGTGGACAGTGAAGAAAGTATAGAACAGGCGAGTTCCTTGAAAGCCATCTATTTGGTTTTGTGTTTTCGTTTTCTTTTCAACCTTGGCGCTTTGCTGCCATGCAATCATAATTTATTTGAAAGCCTTATTGTGGAGAAAAGAATACGATTGGATGGCAAAGGGACCTGGTGATGTCCTATCACAGTCATTCCGTGGTGCTTACACTTCCAGATGCCAATTCAAGCAATCCGGATAGAAACTGACAACAAGAACGCCATTGAAATAGATTAGCAGTTTGAAAGCCTATTGTGGAGAAAAGAATACGATTGGATGGCAAAGGGACCTGGTGATGTCCTATCACAGTCATTCCGTGGTGCTTACACTTCCAGATGCCAATTCAAGCAATCCGGATAGAAACCGACAACAAGAACGCCATTGAAATAGATTAGCAGTCATCCTTCAGTGTCTCGAACCAGGCGTAGCGGGGGTCACGTGCCCCCAACCCTGGAAGGCAATTCGCATCAACAGCAGCCAGACGTTTTTAATCTCTTTCATACCCCCATCTAGGTCAGAGGTTGGCCACCTCTCTAATTGGGCCACTCTGAGTTGGGCACGAAAAGCTGAACTCTTTCCGCCAAACGGTGATTCGGCATGCACAGTACATGGCTTAGCCTCCGTAGCTTTTGGTGCAGGACGCATTCTTCGATTGAAATCGGTTGCACAACCAAACACTCGTTTTCGTTGGAATTACCGACACCAGCTTACACAGGTCAACACTTGTCGAAGATCCGATGACGTTTCAGTACAGCTGCTCACCGATGTCACCTCTCGCAACCGTACAAGTAAACAACCCTTACTGTAGCCTGATACGGACGTTGCTTAAGATTTAGGGATATGCCGACTTGACGCCATAGGTATCTCAAATTAGCAAACGCTGCCCGAGTTTTAGAGATACATGCATTAACTTCCTCTGTCGCACTAGAGTTGGAACTAAGACAACTTCCAAGATAGGCAAAACGCTCCTCTCTCTGGATTTTGAGTGGTGTTTTAAATGACTGCATGTCCAGGAGCATGAAGTTACGCTTTGTGGATCCAAAGTGCATGTCAAGGACGCGGGTTGACCTTGTTTAATCATCCAAAACACCGGCTTCTTTTCTCCGAAGATGGGATCGATGTCTTCTGTATATTTCAGGTCGACAAGGTTTTTATCAGCGCAGCTGTTTGAACACCAGGGTTGGTAACTTGTTGAAATATTGGTAGCTCGGGTGGGTGAATTAGTTGTTGATCAGGTAGCTGTTGATCTGTTCGCCGAGCTTGGCAATTGGCTTGCAAACGTTTCGTCACCATACTTGCGACGTGCTGGAGCAGTGTTCACAGTCCCTTCTACCAGGTTTTCAACTGAATAGAAGTCTGACAAACAAGTTTTCCTCCTCCTTCAGGTTTATGGTTGGAACAAGTACGGCAATTTGTTCCGCAACTTGGGGCTACTCGAATGGCCTCACACCGACTACCGCTTTTGTGCCAAAAGCTTTGTTTGGGAGCCCCAATCATTCTCCTACCTAGGTTTTGGCGTCCTCACAGTATCTCAACCAACATACAACGTGAACTTCACAAGTAAAAGTGCCTTCATACGACGTCGGCCGTCGCATGGTAGCATCAGTTGCATTGCCCTGTTCGCTGCATACAGCAGGGTGGATATGCGAAAACACGCAATTTCTGACGCCTCACATCCTCCTAACTCCTGACCTGTCCCACCTGGCAATCACTCTTACGTAGATCCCAGCCATTGACACGTTAGTTAGGCACCTACGGAACTGACGCATTGTACACCACTGCTGAAACTTACCGCTCCGCGTCCACTATTCAGACCTTGTTCTCCAGTTTTTACTGCAGCCTTTAGAGTGAGAACTCTTAGGTAGATCTGACAAGCTGCCTTTGTGCATGCTCTGTTCATTCTATCGATCGACGTTTGCTGCATCTCTGACACTCGAACACAGGATTCAAGTCCAGTTGTTGAGCTTACGGTACCTTTCCTAAGTGTGCGTTACAGATCGCGAACTTAAAGTAATCCTGCAGTGGATTGCGCCGAGGTTGGTTTTGCCCCAAATTCCGTTGCTCGATTGGATGCCTGTAAACAACTGACTCTGTGTTTTCCGACTTTCTTCTTCGATAAGAACTCTCACTTGTCGAAATAATGAACGCTCTATGTGTATCGTGCCCATCTATGCACCAATGGGCCGTAGCTCAAATTCATTGAAAGTCACCTATCGACAACTTGACTTCTTATTCAACACGAATTGCTCAGATAAAGTTATAATAGCAAGAGCTTTCAATGAACTGGTAGGACGCCTCAGTTTATCAGGAGTACGTCTTGGTGATTTGTTTAAAATGGACGCAAGATACAATGAGAATGGTGAACGTTTTTTGCAGCTCCGTACTGATGACCACTTGTTTCTCAGCAGCACTGAGAAACAGGCTCAGTGGGCGCCGTTGTGCCATCTGGCGTCCCCCTACTGCGGAGCAGCATTGGTGTCAACCTAGCCACATCGCCATCAGTTACCGATGAGGTGGTTCAGCCCCTGATTGTCGATCTTATATTGGAATAATCAAGCTTTCGCCCTTATTGGGTGCAAGCTTTCATTAGCCTTTTCAGATGAATTCCGGAAACGGGCTCTCCATTTACCAGCAGAAGGCTTCTTGGGCCGCAATTCAGGGAAGCACACCAAAGTGTACTGTGCATTGTATTACAACCGGTGTCCTTCAAGGACGTGTCAATCGTAAATACGGTTGCACGCAATGCCAGGAATTTTACTTGTGTTCCCGAGCTCGTACCCGATAGCCACTGGATATCAGAACGGTCATTATCACCTCTCCATGCATGGAGCTCTATCTCGTAGTTGGAGTATAAGCGGCTAGTCAGTCGATTAGACGACATCTCATACTTAGTCTGTGTGTGGACAGAGAGGTGTGGTGGAGCCAGAAGGTTCAAGAAGTCAAAGAGGCTGGTGCCGCTTTGAATTCACGGAATCTGTTCCAGCTAGCCCACAGTGAAGCATCGGTGTTGAACACTGATGTCATGCTGTCGTTGATGACGATGATGCTGAGCCCACAGAACAGGACCTAAAAGACTTGCCACACTTCTCATAAGGTTGCTGAAAGCTCTTCGAAAGCCCACGGCCGGTTTTGCTCGGGGATCCCGCCTACCTGGTGGTAAGTCCCGAGCAGGGCGAAACCGGTCGTGGGCTACTGAGGCGTCTTCAGTAATCTTGTCAGTAGTATGTTGTTCCTATGCAATTTATTGAGATATTTCGAATATGGTAGCAGCTGAAAGATAAGGTGGCCTGTTGTAGCACATTCAGTCAAAGAACACTAAAAAACTAGAGATTCAACTGGGATTCGGTTGAGTCCCCGGTAAAAACCGAATTGGTATGCAAGGACCTAAAAGGTGTTCCATAAGTGAGTTGGAAGCCTAATGTATGATAGCGATCAACTTCTAAATCGTTGGACTAATATTTTAATCACTGTAGTTGGCCGTCTGTCACCGTGCCTGTATCTTTCATTAGACTCTACTTCTTAGCCATGGTCTGTGAATTTCTGACCAGTTTCTGAATCATTAATATGCCTTTCGCCTTGGTGTGCCTTCGTGTTGTTGGACCATATGAGCCTCTTCCGGCGTTATTCAAAGATATAGGATAATCTTGCTCCATCTTGACTTGGTTGTTTGTGCGTATTTAGAAGCAAGAACATACTCCAGAAAATTGGAGCCATTCGTTGGTCGTACCGTGTTCGAACTGACTGTCCCAACTATAGGGATAAAATTCTCCTGCTTATCGAGACATGGCTGCTGGATTTCCTTATATTCCGCTTCCGGTACTCGGCAGGTGAGACACAAGTTCGAGAGTATCAGGCAGGATTTAGACCCGGCAAATGGTGCACTGATCACATCCTTACATGACGTCAAGTGCTTGAGCAGCGCCGCACGTACCGCCAACCAACAATCACTTCCTTACCTTAAAGCAGAGTTCGACTGGGTGCGTAGATTATCTCCCTTAAATATTTGTGGCCCGCAAGGGATACCGTTAAAGTCCCTAAACACTTCCTGTGTATTCGGGTTGGGGTGTACAGCGAACCGTTTAAAGTGCGTAGATATCTCCCTTAAATATTTGTGGCCCGCAAGGGATACCGTTAAAGTCCCTAAACACTTCCTGTGTATTCGGGTTGGGGTGTACAGCGAACCGTTTAAAAGCACACCACGTCTACTGGTGGCTTCTTTCATGACAAATTATGTATGCTGCTACAGTGGTGGAATCTGACTGGTTTCTAAAGAGAATGACTCAAGGTACATCCAGCCTGCTTTGTCTTTATTTCCTTATATGCTTTTAATCGATATTCATTCGGGTTACGTCAATACCTATTTACCTCCGTTGACTATTCTGGGTGCTCGAATGTGACTGATCTTAGCCTCTTGCCAAACGAAGTCACATGTGTTATTGTCGACGCATATCCTTGTTTACTTCATTGTTCATAGTTTCGCCAAACAATTGTCGGTTTGTTACCACACCCTTATTTGCAGTGTCAGGTGACGATTCGTATCTTTCTGAACTAACTAATCCGCTTCATTAGGATGTAGCATGTGTTTACTCTAAGTTTTCCGGACTCGGTCGACAGCTCAACCAAGTTGATCTGTACAAACACAGTGGCAATGTTTCAATGTTACACAAATTACCTGACCAACTGCCGCTCGTTCATGCTTTGTTATCGGTCATCCGTTTTTAAAAACCAGTACAGTTTGTTATGTATACAATTTCGTGTGGGCCGCGCTTGCATTTTTATTGAGTTTTGGCCGAGCACGCGAATCTGAAATGACGGCACATGCACCAAAAGTGAAGTCTTCTTTGCTGTGGCGCTCCTTCAGTGCTTAGCTGCCTTATAACTTGGGAGAAGTTCCGGGGCTTAGTCACCACTAGGTTGCCAGAACCCAGACCAGAACAGTCGGAATGTCAGAGTTGGACTGGAGTCAGCACAGTGGCTCACACGGTAATTATTGGAGTTCGTGATCATTTCACTGTGAACTATACTTCGGAAACTGCATGGCACGACTTTATGCATTTTGACAGGGTAGTTATGGCCAATCTCACGTCATCCTCGTCATGAAGCTCGGTTGCAACCTGTTCTGACACAGAAGAGTAGTGAAAAGCTTTACTCATAAAATCTGCAGATGCAAATGGGGGCGGAAATTTCAAGATGAACGTACTATGATAGTAGGACCCCCAACAAGGGATTCATCACTGTCTCAATGTTGAATTTCCCCGTAAGAGTTTAAGGCACACCGCTGAATGGGACAATGGACATCGTCCACGAATATAAAAAATCTCTCAAATGGACACTTGTTAGGTTTGTACCACCTGATACTCCTAGTTATCCACTAAAATTCAAACGCGAACGATTGTGGACATTGTCAGCCGGATTTCGACTGGTCATTGGGCGTACGTTCTACCGAACATAGCCTAATCTACGTATGTCAGTATTATTGGAATTTGAGGTTTCCAGGATAGTCCTCCTAAGTTTGTCCCAGTTTTGGTGATCTCACCAGCCTCGAGTTAGACCTAAGCTAGACTTTTGCGATATCTCTTGTATTCTGTCTTCACTGCGCTTTAAGTTCATAGCGATGTCGGATAACCCGCTTTTTGTCACTCTATCCCTCATATAAACGAACCAAAGTGTGTTCGGATTCCTGTGGACTCGGCTAGCCTAGTCGGGTGAAATACATGACCTTCGGCAACTGTTTATTGTTCGCCTACCTGATGAGCTCTAAGAAGGGCGAAACCGGTCGTGGGCTGTCGATGGATTTTCAGCAACCTTATGAGTAGTACATTACAAATACACATGTTTATTGTTCTCTTTTGCTACCCTCACTCGCACACAGGGAAAGCTAATTCCGCGGATAGACTTAAAACATATCGGAGCTGCGTCCGTATTGGGACGTCGGGAGAAAAATGAGGATAGGCTGTTGGCTTGTCAACTCTCACCCAATCACTTACTGTTTGGTGTTTTCGACGGGCATGGTGGCTCTGCTGCAGCTGAATTCGCCCGATCCGTACTTCCCGAGTGCATCCGATATGGCCTGGCCGCGCTCCAGAACACAGTGCGTAAACGTGGACAGTCACTGCGTACCACTGACCTAGCTCTTTTCGAACCAGTGATGGAGCATGCATTCCTGCAGGTGAACAACCTGATGATGCGTCATTTTTACCACTATGCTACAGGTGTGTTTGTCTCCGATATGGATAATTCACCTATCTTCAATATTTTTTTGCTTGTTCTAATTTTTGAAGATTGCGGCATGCGCTAGCTGCATTGATGGTTTACCCCTACCCATTTGTACTTTTTTCACATTAATTTCCAGGTCTTTGGTTTTTACTGAGCACTGGTTGTCAGCCATGTTGAATGAGATAATCAGGTGGTGTTGTGAGCTCGTGCGATGGTATTTCTGGGAAGGATAGAACATCTATACTGTGCAGGTTATCTTCAAACCAGGGCTATGTAGAGTTGGACGCTTGAGTCCAGATGGCCTCAGAGTTATTGAACATACTCACTCTTGGTAAATTGTCTAATTATTCCCAACAGGACATAGGTATGATATCAAACAGTGAAGCTTTCTTTCGTATTGTTTGTGTCAGTAGTGGTCTCTTAGCAAAGACATTTTATGAATACCCCTGAAGTGCTGTTTAGTTTTTAAGGTTTGTTGTCTTTTGACATACTGTGTTCCACTGACTGAATTTCAACACTCAAAAGAAATCGACCAGAGTCTTGGTACGTCTGAACGATTACCTGAGCACTACGCCCAGTCGATGCCACCACGGCCTGCTTCGACACCACTTGCGTTTTAACTACTAATTATGTGTCAGTAGCCGGTCTTGAAAAATTTGGAGATTGGCTCTCAGCCTGTTGCAGGCTGCATACCCACTTCAGCCATTGCCCGTCCATGTTTTTCTCACCCGACAAATGTATCCTGGTTATTACGAAAACTGCTCAGAATCGGTATTAGAATCGAATTGTTTTTCTCTTGCTGTATTAGTGATCTACTGATGTAACTTAACCGGATCGTAACAATTCTACATATCTTTAGCGATGCTAGTCAATGTGAAACTTGTAACATTTTTTGGCTAGTTTCACGGAACATGGAGTCGTGCATCTCGTTTCATATTTCCACCCAGTTTCATGGCTTGTGGTGATGATAATCAAACCAACGTAAACTCACATAGGCCGCTAGTAGCAGATATGATACTTCTCATCGAACTCTGATCGTGACGTGCAGAATTCTTCGCCGTTCTAAGTGGGTAAGTGACATGAGTGTGAATTCGATTGTTTCAGATTTCTTAGCTAGAACCCGTGAACTCGATTATGCAACCCTGGGGTGAGTGAGTAGAGGAGAAGGTAAGCCCGAAACGGAGTAAAATGTGTTTTCGCCAACACATTCCGACTACATAGCTACTATCAATAACTATGCGGGCAATAGACAACAGAGACAAAAATGACCTACGACCAATACTCCATCAGTTCAATGTTTTGAAGTGATGAGCCTCAACTCTACTGAGCCTCTGACATTCCTGTTGTCCATTGAATTAGACCATAGCAGATAGCACTACATCCCCGGCTAACTTGATTGCACAGGATCGCATTTTTTGAGACACTAGTCATTTTTGCGTCTTTCTCCTATACGCATGAAAAAAGTTACGCCGGTACGATTATCCATTCAGGTTAAAATACATAGGATGGAATTAAGGAGCCCCTGAAATATCCACTATCCGTCTGCTTTGCTGCTGAGTTGGCTTGCAATAAACGAATTGCGGCGAACTGCTTATAAACAATTACGGCTTTTGTTTTTAACGTCAGCTAGCACTCATCCTATCACTGGAAATACGTTGACTGTAAAGATGCGGCTGAGCGGGCACCAATCTTGATGGGTTTACATTCGGCCACTCACGTACTCTCGACCAGACATTCATCATCACATATTCTCGTAGAACCTTCTCTTAACGGTAAATTTCAAATTAGTCATGGTGTGTTGTGTGCCGTCTCATGTTGGCCTGTGTTTCGATTACGTAATAAGTGAGTGATAATCACCGGTTGTACTGATGGTTTGTCCTTTTAATACGGGTCGGAGATTTTGATAAATTGCAGTGAAAAAAAGTTTGATTTCCAGTAATCTTTCTGATAGGCGGTACTTAGCAAACTCGCGGTTTAGCTTACTTGTCGTTCAGACTCATATATATGCACACTATTCATTCAAACCACTCTTTTTCAAACACTCCGAATGTCACGGTGCCATTATTCCGGTTAGTCTACGTTGGAATAAGAAGCACCGGAATGGACTTTCAATCTTATTGTAGTCCATTAATATAGCTCGGGTCGTACCGGGATTCGAAGTTCGACCGTCTGACACATACCACCACTTTTCCTCCAGCAAATGCTGGACGCATCTGAACAGATGAAAGTACTCACACCTGAACAATCTACGTGGTTCTTACCTCTCTTCCTGACGGAGAACCAGTAACTTTCCTGTTGTTGACGGATGGCCCACTTTCCAGGCACGAGTTCCTTCAGACCCGCCGGACTGTTTTTCACTGCTTTCAAGTGGTTGGGTATCTTGCCTAGTCATTTGCATAATCTTTCTCGCATCCATGTGCGATCATTCTGGTCAGTCCACATCGCTCCACATGGAGTGTATCGGACAACCAATAACAGATCTTTCTTGGGGTGATTTTATTCCGCCTGATTTTTTCGCATTTAGCTCGAGAACGGCTGTGGGCTGGCACAACAGCGACGGTGGTTCTGCTCTTGAATAGTCACCAAGTTGTCGTTGGTCACGTTGGCGACAGCCGTGCGCTGTTCAGTCGTCACGGCTCCATAACGGCGCTCACAACCAACCACGATCCAAATAGTACCGTTCTGTTAAACGACATCTGTAAGGATGATGATGGTCGTGGCATGACGGAGGTAGCCCGGATAAAAAAGTGTGGGGGTCAGGTGATCACCAACAGTTTGGGGGTACCCGTTGTCAACGGTCGTCTGGGCATGACTCGTAGCCTCGGTGATTCTCAACTCAAACCGTTTGGTGTGACTGCCAAACCTCAGTTGACAAGTATGAAGGTGAGGTGATATTTTAAACCGCCTGTGATTTGTTTTAATCTCAACCATTGAGCTCGGGATAGCTTGGTAGTCAAGTCATGAACTTACTGACTGGAAGGTCTATGGCTTGGTATCCTAGCAGTATCTCAGCCCCCTCTTGCATCATTCGGGTGGCATGGTAACTGACAGCTGACAGCCTAAACGATTATTGTTATTAGCGAACTAATTGCAAGCAGATTTGGTTTTACGAGAGACTCACATGGAACCCAGCTGCATCTCTCGTTTGTGATGCTTCCAGGCACACCATGCTGCACCAGGCCGCCTCACGTTTCAGTTGGTACGATATTTGGGATATCGCGATACACGTATAGACGTAATACACTAGCCAGAAGTTGCTGAACATTTTTCGACAGCCATGAGGTGACCTGGTGCAATACATTTAGTTGCTTGAAAACTTCATAAACGAGGGGTTCAGCTGGGTTCCAGGTGGGTGTCTCGCAAAACCAAATTTGTCTGCAAATGAGTGTATTTCTTGAAAACAGTCCAATTTGTGTTCAACTAGAACATACAGTTGACGGAAACTCGGGGACTGCACCTACCTGATGAGCCCCAAGAAGGACGAAACCAGTCGTGGGCTATCGAAGAATTTTCAGCAACCTTATGAGTAGTGCATTACGATTATTATTACGATTATTTCACCTAACCACTGGGTCGCATCGACGCCTAACTCGGCTGGTTGGGAGGGCTTTTTCGCTTTTGGGTGACAGCAATCAGAAGCCAATTTACTATTGTACGCCATAAAAGACAATAAACTCAAACTCGGCAACGGTTTTTCCAATCCCATTTCGTGGTCCAACCTGTCGGATATGAAAAAATTTGTCCTGCATGTGGCATTTTGTTCATAATAAATCCGCAAATGGTTAGTTAGGGTTTTGATCTTTTTTCCAGCGCTTTCACTTTTAGTTGTGGTGCTTATGTACCAATAGTAGCTACTCAGCACGGCTGGTTGGCGCACTTCGTGTAACATTTGGTTCTACACTGTGTCTCAGGCTTGTCTGTATTCAACTAGAAACCGTAGTTTTGGGTGACTTCTCAACGCGTTTCACTTGCGGTATACGTAGTTGAATCCGGTTGGCCGTATTCACCTTAGGAGTGGCTCCAACCTGGCTCCAACCTCCCTGTGGACCCGCATTGAGTACCAATCAATTCTCGCAAGTCACTCCTCGAAAGAATGCATAAAACTAACATGGCCAAGGTGATGGATGTGCATTCCCAACTTTTGTGGTGCGTTTCACCCTACAAGAACTCATCTTTTGCCCATTCTTTCGGTTATCTATCTACTATATGGGCAAAAGCGGTAGTTCTCTGATCAAGGTAGTAAACCAGGATTGGATTAATGTATGATGACAGACTGTGCTAATGCTGCAAAGCGCACCGGTTACCTGCGCGAATTGAGGGCAATTCTGTCTGCGTTGTGCATATAAGCATTAAGCCACGGTCAATCGACTGTCTTATCCCACTTTATTGACCAATGGTAGTACCCCATCGGATTGCACTCTCTTCCTCCTTCCAAATTCCACTGTTTTCGGAAAATCTCTGACTGTCTTCGCAAAAAAAAGTTTACCTGAACGCACTATTCACAAGATTGCTAGAAACAGTTCGCATTCCCACTGCCGACATCTGGAATATCGTGCTGACTGAGGCCACCTTTGTGCAGCACACTCGGTGGAAGAGTGCCATAGACGAGCGATCCAGCTGGGATTTAGTTTATTCGCCCGTTAACACCAAGTTGGTTTGCAAATGAGTATGTTGAGAGAAAACTTCCCTGTTACAGAAAAGCCTGAAACCTGTCGGGAGCAGCGTTTTCCTTGTGACACAAAAGTTCGTCAGTTCGGGTGACTAGGATACAAAAGCGGTAGACGGAAACCCAATTAATCGGATTCTGCCTGGCAGCACCCTCAGTCGGTATTAGATGCCGGCTGAAAGTTTCTGTTTGCGTTTCTCCATCACTTAGTGGTGCGCCGACTGGTGAGAAGGAATAGCTTATTCGGAACGCGCTCTTTGGATCATATCACTTGAGTTTAGATGATCCGAGGTGACAGTTGTATCAAGCACGTTTGTTTGACAATAAATAAATCCAAATTCATCTGGCTGACTGAAAACCGAGGAACTTACTGAGCTTAAATTCCGACTTCATAGAATTTATGTGCACGTTTTCATGGGATATTTGTCATATCAAAAAGCTTTTTCGAGCCCGAGATGGCCCAGCGGTTAGGGTGCAAAGCCAGTAACCAAAAGGTTCGTGAATCGAACACAGACAGGATTTTTGATCAGTCCTGTTTAACCTCATAGCGTCTCAGCCCTCGTGCCACCGAGTCGTGAGGCGGCTGTGCACCGAAAGGGTGCCACAACTTGACTACTACTCTTTTTGTTGTCTTTAAGCAACTTTTCATGTTTTTGTGTGAATATGTCAGTCAAGATGAACTGCAGCTGATTCGTATCTATTTTTCCATTCCGCGATGGAGTTGGAAGTATCAGCTTCCAACGAGATTGGTTGCTCTTATGCGTAAAGATGCACCGTCTCCAGTCAGCTATCCCGTTTCGGTGTGTGGAAAATTATGCATAATCAAGACTTTGTTAGAAACAAACTCGACAAGTTTCAGCCCCCCTCTTCTCCTCTTTAGCGATTTTGAAGAAAAAACAGAAAATAAGGCTATCTATTTGTGGGAACACGATGTGTTAAATTTGTCCGCTCCAACTTCAATGGGGGAAAACTCGACCTGCCATTTTCCATCCATAAGTTGGCGGGACTACTCCTCGACCTCTGCGATTGATTGTACAGAACATAAGCCTAACCAGATTCAGGGTCAAGAATGATCCACAAAGAAGCATCTTGGTTCTAGCGGTTTTTTCGTCTGCTGTCTAGGGAAAGCGCTTCCAGTATCAATGTCATGTCTGAGGTGAATATCAGTTTGGAATGTATAGGAAACAGTTAGCGAAGATTACTGGGTTTCATTTGGGACTTCTTCATGTAATTGAAGCTATTTCAGGCGGCAGATCAGGAAAACACTGTGCAATTATTTCATCTTGTGTGGTACTATACAGCTATACAATGCCTCTAGACTCTTCGGCATAGATTGACTTATTTTACGAGACGAAATCTCTATTGAATTGTCGGGATCTCCCACTGTCAACAGAGATCAATGTAGCTAGATTCGAAGTAGCGTTCCTCCCAACGAAGGAAAAACTTCAGTTGTGTCAGTGTCGATCAATTTTGAATTCTGATGTTTGATACTGTGGTGCCCATACCGGAAGTCCGTTTGCCATAAGTTCGCCTGTTAGCCTCACTGTTACAGCTCATTTGGGAGGAATATGCTTGGGGCACCTGACTGATAAACGCGTTTTTTCTGGCTGTTTATCGTGGTTCAGCGGTTTTTTCGTCTGCTGTCTAGGGAAAGCGCTTCCAGTATCAATGTCATGTCTGAGGTGAATATCAGTTTGGAATGTATAGGAAACAGTAAGCGAAGATTACTGGGTTTCATTTGGGACTTCTTCATGTAATTGAAGCTATTTCAGGCGGCAGATCAGGAAAACACTGTGCAATTATTTCATCTTGTGTGGTACTATACAGCTATACAATGCCTCTAGACTCTTCGGCATAGATTGACTTATTTTACGAGACGAAATCTCTATTGAATTGTCGGGATCTCTCACTGTCAACAGAGATCAATGTAGCTAGATTCGAAGTAGCGTTCCTCCCAACGAAGGAAAAACTTCAGTTGTGTCAGTGTCGATCAATTTTGAATTCTGATGTTTGATACTGTGGTGCCCATACCGGAAGTCCGTTTGCCATAAGTTCGCCTGTTAGCCTCACTGTTACAGCTCATTTGGGAGGAATATGCTTGGGGCACCTGACTGATAAACGCGTTTTTTCTGGCTGTTTTCATCTTTCCTCTCCAGGTCCGACACGGTAGCGCATCATTCCTCGCTCTCGTCAGTGATGGTGTCACCTATGTCATGTCAGACGAAGAGATCCAAAGCACTATAGCTTCAGGGATCTCCCACTGTCAACAGAGATCAATGTAGCTAGATTCGAAGTAGCGTTCCTCCCAACGAAGGAAAAACTTCAGTTGTGTCAGTGTCGATCAATTTTGAATTCTGATGTTTGATACTGTGGTGCCCATACCGGAAGTCCGTTTGCCATAAGTTCGCCTGTTAGCCTCACTGTTACAGCTCATTTGGGAGGAATATGCTTGGGGCACCTGACTGATAAACGCGTTTTTTCTGGCTGTTTTCATCTTTCCTCTCCAGGTCCGACACGGTAGCGCATCATTCCTCGCTCTCGTCAGTGATGGTGTCACCTATGTCATGTCAGACGAAGAGATCCAAAGCACTATAGCTTCATGCCGAACTCCACGGGACGCCGCCGAGTGTGTCGTAGAGAATGCCCTACTGTTCGGGTCGGATGATAATGCTAGCGCGTTGGTCATCCCTTTCGGATCTTGGGGTAAAAATTGGATGGTCCGAGGTCGTTCTCAACGGGCTACAATCAGTCCACTACGTGTTGCTTTTGCCCACCTATGATATCAAGAGAATCGCTTACATTGAATTCATTTTCATCCCGACTCTTCTCCACTGAGTTTCCACCGACACACACAAGGCCATCTGAACTATTTTCCTATGCTTTTGACAGCTGCTTTTCTAACTTACTGCTTTACTTTCTCTTGCTAAATAGATGTTTTATAATGACACGGTCGTTCTAATTTCCAAAGAACCCACTTGTTCCTCATTTGTCAACCCCAGCCATTGAAATGGAAAGTTCTTGTGGTCTGATGTGTGCCTACTACTAACAGGTTACCTTTTGTGTGCCTTCCTTAATGTTGTTACAACACCGGGCCCCATCTTTAGACGTCATCAGGTTAATTTTTCTTACGAACAGCCTCATTGGAATCCATTGATCCAGCTCCCTATGGCGTTCGCATCACTTTCAAGGTCTTAGTAGCGTGCTGTTTAAAGTTCTTAGCATTCCAAATTCCGGTACGCTGCCGGGTTCGCATACCTTTGACGATGAAGCTGTATTCTGTGATGGAAGCCTGCAATAAGATCCGCCGCGTGCTCAGCATGTGCCTATCCGACGTCTGCCTCTCGACTTCTCCTGTCTAGGCTTGGGCAACCTGGCAGTATACTAGCCCTCGTGCAACCCTCAGGTGGCATGGCAGTTAGGCACCGAAAGGGTGCTACAGCTGATCGAACGAACCACGTTACTCAGTCGTTGTCCAAGCGGATTTTGTTGTATGGTTGTATTGAAGTTCGTACGAGCTAGTCACCAAATAGAACAGATACCAATGTTCTCGATATATTACTTGAAAATACCTTGGAAAGNGCCTGTCTAGGCTTGGGCAACCTGGCAGTATACTAGCCCTCGTGCAACCCTCAGGTGGCATGACAGTTAGGCACCGAAAGGGTGCTACAGCTGATCGAACGAACCACTTGACTCAGTCGTTGTCCAAGCCGATTTTGTTGTATGGTTGTATTGAAGTTCGTACGAGCTAGTCACCAAATAGAACAGATACCAATGTTCTCGATATATTACTTGAAAATACCTTGGAAAGATTCAACAGTTGGGGGGCTAGTTGGACTGCACACTTTTTGGGTCTGTGTTCGCACTCTTGTTCAGGAGGCATAAATACATGCATTAAGCATGCCGACGGCCTCAGTACCGGCACGAAGGCGACTGCTAAGGGCAATTAAGGCGTTACCGCCATGTAGGAAAGTAATGTTTCATCCCTTAGGAATGTGTTTTAGGTTGTCATTATCAGAAAGTGGAGAGGGTGATGAAGCAACTTATCGTAGCATTCCGTTTCCGAATTTCCAACGAAATACCCAGTTTTCTTCGTCACTATTTCCTTCCACTGCCGCCAAGTGCTTAAAAATTCTATACAACGGTTCCATAGTACCGGTGCAAGTTCATTTCACTCGCTAAGGAAACTGGGATGTCCAGTAGGAGGTACGCATAGGTTGTAGGACAGAGTAGTCTCTAATCCTCGATACTGGAATTCCTTGAACCACGTGTGACCATTGTATGGTCAATGCATCACTTACGAGATGCTAATTGCCGTTTGCTAGTGAAGTCGTTTCCACTTTGCGACTTGGCCTTCCGCACACCATATTCCATGGCTTCTGTTTACTATAATGTTGCTGATACAGTAGACGATTGACACACGATAGATATCTCACACAGCCCGGTTATTTTCGCCCAACGTTCGTCGTGCGCGGTAAGCCATCCGTTCGCGCACCTTCCCCTAGTGCATCGTCCGTCCACTCGATCAGCACAGTAAGTCAGTCCGCTCACCACCATCATCCCGAAATATGTTTCAAGCGTAAAACACTATCTGCTGTGATGATCATCGCAGGCTGGGACAACCAGAAGACAGGACTGAATTAGCGAGTATGTTTCGGTCGGGGTAAAAGTCACTATAAATGGGCCACGATGTTCACTCAACAATCTTTCAAGTCCAGATAAGCGTGCGCGCGACGACCTGAACGCACTCGAGTGAAAGGCTTCGTGACCTTGTCCGTCTTGATTTCAACCATTTGGGCTCAGAATATGGTTAAACTATACTATAGCCTTGCGAAAGTGGTAGCATCAGTTTCATTGAACTTGTTGAACCGCTTACTGAACGACGGTCCGGTTTTTGCCGGCTGCTATGCAAATTAACTTTGCGTGCAAGAAGTGTAACAAAGCAGGTACAATACGCGCTTTAATCAAGACATCCATTCGAGGCTTCCCTTTCCGGAAACCTTTTTTCCCATTTTTCCATCTAGCGCCATTGATTTGTTCCATGTCGTAGAAGCTGCATGAAAAGTTCATACAGCGCACCATTTTCTAAAGCCCAGTAGAGCAGAGTCTGCGTACACGGTCACTCCGATGTGTTTTATCAGCGCATGTGGCCAAGCAGTGACGCAGCGCCAACGGTGCTTTCGGTCACGTTGTGAAGGTCTTGCCATAATACGACCAACAAACCGACGCGGTATAAATTAATGTGGTGAAAAACACCTTCAGTAACTGGACAATTTCCTTCCACGAAGGACCACGAGATTTTAACCGTGTAAGTCATTTCACAGTTTATATAAGCCGCGGTACCGGTCCTTTATGATATTTTCAACTGAGGTTTCGTCCTCTAAGTGAAGCTAGTCCTTGCGGAAAAGCCGATAAGCATTGTTCAGCTGTTTCATCCATGATTGGGAATCGTCACTAGTACTCATCTCCAGCATCTCCAAGATGATTCAAACTCGTCATTTTTCAGCTATCATTTGAAGACCAAGCTCAACTGAAGTCTTACAAAAACCGACAAAATTACCGTGACGTAATTGCGTAGCCATTTCTGTTGCCATCAAATTCGCCTGGGTTGACACGGTATAGTTTTTCGAATTCACTGTCAATACAGACGGGATCACGTTTTGCCTGCTTATTTTCGCTCGCACCTCAGAGCAGTCGCTACATTTACTGTTAGGCAGTCAGTTTTTGCGCGCCAACAGAAGGTTGGTGCACTGAACTGCCGGCTGAACGGGCTGAAAAGTCGATTCCCACCTAGGATGTGTTTGACGGGCAACCTCGTGGTTGAAGACGTATTGATGCCAAGTCTGTCATCTGTTTTCGTAAGAACTGCTTAGTCCACACTTGTTTCACCCCGCTAAAATCACCGATTATTTGATGCTCTCCTTTTATATATGATATTTGATGGAATCTGCTTATGTTTACAGCCTTCTGTTGGGTATTGGATTTGACTCGTTGTTTACTATGTCATACATTTTTCGACCACCGAATAGTTCCACGTGACAAAATATCTATAAATTGTAAATTTTGACAAGCCGAATGACTCAACTAATTATGGTCCATAATCTACCATAATATGGCAACTATGAGTAAAAATCTCGCTCATAGTTTGGTCGGCGTCACCAGTGAGAATGAGGCTCGTACACCGAGCCTGTCGAACTAGCCAATCGAACCTAAGGTCATCTCACTGTGGACGTCTAGATAGGTAGCGCAAGCCGTAAGGTCATGCCGCGATCGTTTTCCGCGCTTTCTGAATCTCACTGTTCCCTGAAAGTGGATGTCGAGGCCCTGTGTTTACCTTAGCCAACTGACTACGAGTATGACATCCTTGTAAATATAGCTACATACTTCACACTCTCACCGATCCAGTATAAAAATTATATCGATTACATAAGGTACTCTGCAGTTTGGTGAATGTGATGAGATCCTCCATTTTTCCTCGAATTTATGGTCTGTACAAAAGTGCTAAAGGCACGTTCATTCCCATATTGACAAGCTGTTCGCAGTTTGCCTCACCACTCCCCGTTGTTGGGGCCTTGAATAAAACAGGATTGATTTGGATAGAAACAAGGACGCAAATGAAGAGAAGTCTAGACAGGAACTCGAGCCCGTGAGTTGTCGCCTTCCAGGCGAGTGTTGTAAGAATTGAGCCACCGCAACCAATGGCTCAACTAGCGAATGTGCTCTCAGAATCTACGCCACTTTTTAGTAGATCAACATCTGTTTTTTGCCAGCGTCAATGTTGATCGATCTCGTGTGGTCCTCCTCAACGAACTGGATGCTGATGACGAACAGGGAGTTGATAATCTGGAATAGAAACCCAAGTACGTACACGATGTTTCCTGTATATCTGGACGACATTACTTTCGGCACGTTGTGAATGTTACGCAAGGGACTTGCCGATGTTTCTGGAAGCAATGGTGAATCGGTGTTAGGTGTACATGTATCCCCGGTTGTTCGACCTGTAGAACAGTCATCTGACGTGCGAGAGATTGAGGATTTGTGTTCCGCCCCGAGCATCTGACTTTGTATCTGCACTGCGCGTAGTGTTCCCATTTATAACTTCCTGTAAATCCTACTTCTACACCTAGTTAATAGTCCTTGTACTTTCTTGAAGTTTCTACAGTGGTAAATAGTGTTGCGAAGCATTTTTAAATCAAACTGGTTTAAACTCCATCAAGTGTCTACACGTCGGTCACCGGCCATCCTAGATTTTTTATGGTATAGCCAAAACAACCGTCTTTTTTCTCAAGCCGTTCAGATTCAAGCAATTCGACAGCACACGGTTTGATTCAAACATTCGTTCCTACCTGCGGTAAGTCTTTCTTCAGAGGTAGCTTTTTATTAAACATTAATCAGACATTTCGCGATTTCTTTACGTCACCGAATTTGCCTACTTACCTATCCTAGTATGGCATACACATTTCGGAAGCTAAACTGTTCTTGTATCGGATAGATTCGGAACGATCGGAGCAGTAAGAACACTACTCGATTTCTCACTATCGTCAACCGAGGTTGTTACATAGATTAAAAATTAGTTTGGGAGCAGCTATTTCGTTCAATATCCTCTTTCTGCTTAGAGGTAAGATAATGCACCTATTTTAGGGCGGTTTTTTCAGCTTGCAAGCCAACGAATGCCGGTCGATCAGTTTTTGCCGGTAGAACCGAATGAATACAAAGCCAAACCCTGAGAAACTTCAATGAGAACAGCGCTTTTTCCGACGGAAACGATCTACGCAATCTACTCGACATATAGCCCCTTCCCCGTCCAACTGGTCCTGTTTATTTAAACTATTTACCAAAACTACCACAAGTTCATGACACGTGCTTTGAACAGCTAAACGGAATAAAGTTGTATGACCTTGAGGCATCCGATGCGGTGCACCCGAACCGTCTTCCGCGCTCGTGTGTTTACGATAGCTGGGTTGCTGTGATACCTCTGCAAGACAATCAACAATAACGGGTGTGTTCAGGGTACCCTAATGTCTAGTTTTTTTGTGATCGCTGTGATGTGAGGTGCTCTTTGAGAGCCAAGAGCGCGTCAACGGTGCGTTGAGGTTAAGGACAAGGTTATTTGAATGTAACAAGCACTCGTGGTGCTGTTCTATTAACGGTAACGTTAAATTAATGGTTAGTTAATGTCATGTTCTGGGCTGCATGCATCGCAGGGATTAATTTACCTATTTGAGTTGAAATTCTTATCAGTCAGGGCGAGATGAACGCCATATTGTCGGATTTGTGCGGGGGCTTTTGATTGTTCAATTTTAGCGTAGTTGAGATCGGGTGCGAGGGATCACTCTTTTCCTGCATTAGACTGGGATGCTATCTAGGAATACCATTAGCTCAATTCCTGCTCCTGTCCGGTCGATCGAGTTAATCAGTGCTGATCAGCCGCTCGTGGCAGAACGGTTAATTGTTCAAACAACTAGACGGTAGGTCGCGGGTTCGACACTCTCCGGAGTTTCGTGAGAAGCGCAGTGTTGATGCTTCCCAATAAGGTTGATTGGCGTAGATTGGCTCCACTGGTATGTTAATTAACAGCTTTACTGGTTGCATTGCAACCATTCATTGAGACTGCCCACAGTTAGTTTGAATTTGTTCTTTATAAGTTCCCCATTCCATATGGATCGTCCGTCTAAGATCTAACGAGGATTACAATGTAACGTACTCTCTCAACACTAAGTTCCTCTAGTCCTTCAGAGCACCCTTGTTGTCGGTCATAATCATCATTACAAGCGGTATATCATTATTACAAATTGGCACTCATCTGCATTACTTATAAAATTCATAAATATGCATGATAAATAATAAGTAATAATATAATCGTTCAGCTGTGACACCCTTTCAATGCCCAGCTGCCATGCCACCAGAAGAAAGCACAAGGGCTGGGATACTGCCAGGTTACCCAAGCCTAGACAGGAGAAGTCGGGAGGCAGAAGCCGGGTTCGAACCACGGACCATCTGGTCACAGAATTTGCGCTCCAACCACTGAGCCATCTCTCCCCAAGATGTTATCGCGCAAGGCGACGTAAGGTAACGTTTTAAATATTCTTTATTGTCCAACTTATTGTCCAGTTACTTGACCGGCTTGGACTTCATTCGATGCAGCTATAATAGACTGTATTGTTATCTCGTAGGCACCAAGCAAACTCTGGTGGTCTCAGACAGTCCATCGGGCTTAGTCGGGTCGATGAACTTAAGGAGTATACTGGCCTAGCGTCTCTTGCAAACACTGGTATCAACCTGCCCAATGATAAAAGGTGAAAGATAGATATTACTCCGTGCGCAATCACTTGCTTTTCTTCTCTTCTCTTTACTTATTCAGCTACAGCTGAGAAGGCAGTGGTGCTTAATAGTTGCATTGGGAATTGCTCTTTCGCGACATTATGTCCAATGAAATGCCTACCGGATATGTTTGACGTGATAGTCGGTGGAACTAGCATCATGTTTCGGCAGCCAGCCAGTTTTCATACGAAAGGTAATCTGCTGTTTCGAAGGGGCTCAGATAAGAAACAAGTGCATGTCAAGATCATCCAAAGTAGTGATTTATCGATTCCATCGAAGCCCCCCTTCAGTAGGCTGAAGAATTTACTTTCAATTTTCGTCTGATTTTTCTGAGAAGGCGTGAGGACATCCCGAGGCAGAATTGATGGCAATAGACGAATTTTAAGCTCAGTCGTAACCTCGGTCTCATCAACCAAATCCCCCGGCTTAAAGGCTGCATCCGGGGTGACTTCACTTGAAACTACCTCATGGTGGCGCACAAACTATGTGATTTGTACGGCTATTGACCTGATGAATGCGCAACTGTCGCTGCCCTTTGCAACCAGCTATTGATGGATAATTTTGTCCCAATCGCCTTGCCGACACACAAATCCCTGTTTCCATTGTTCACATTGGTTCCAGTAACCATTCTTGATTACTTTCATTTTTTGCCATTCTCTTTTGTCAGATCTGCATTTCACAGCATATCTCACTTCCCATTTTCGTCCAGTATTCTGACGAGTTCTTTCGAAGTTTATTCATGCACTTATTTCACCAAGCATATTGGCACATGTACCCAGCATGGCATCAGTTTGCTTTTAGACCCTAACAGAGCTATCAATGGATTTTTTCGTTCTCAGAGTTTTTCATCCGGTTCGGATAGTGGAGACTTAACACTCTACAGCGAAAACAAATCCCCGGTCCATAATCTCGAAAGATGCCTTAACTATATTGAATATGATGGCCTAAATCTCTCCAACTTCATGCATGCTGCATTAGAGAAATGTTGCGAACAGGTCGGTTGTTCTGTATGAAACCTGATCATGTCCATTACGCTTCCTTTGGATCGTTTGGAACTCTCAAAAAACTACAAGGGCCAGTCAAACATAGATTTGATCAACTGCCAGTATTCCCTTATTGAGATGCATCTAACCTTCATTTCACTCTAATTTTCAGCCTTTATTATGTCGGCGAATGAAGATGACCAACTCCCTGTTTATCCTCTTAATGAGTGTGGTGAACAATTGGCTGAGCAGCTGAATGCTCGTGGCCTCAAATGCCAATTTGTGGTTTGTGCTCCTGGCAGAGTGAACTTGATTGGTAAGTCGCACGTGCATACACACACTAAGTTGAGGTTTGTACCCTATGGTGGAAATCAGGGAAACACCGGTGACAACCTTGTTGGGGTCCATTGCACACTTGTGGCTTCCAAAGACGCTCAGGAGTGTTCACTTGATGTATTTTTCATGCCTGTATTTAAGGGAGCCTGGGACAACTCAGTGGTTAAGTTCGGCGAAATTGCTGACCTGAAGGTCCGTGGTTCGAACCCAACCTCCGCATATCGACTTCTCCTGTCTAGGCTTGGGCAACCTTGGAGGGCCTCAGTCCTCGGGCTTCCTTCTGGTGACATGACAGCTAGGCATCGAAAGAGCCTTACAGCTGAATGACTGTTATTAACCTACTACTACTGCATTTAAGGAGGACCAGGTATCCAGGGGCCTAAGCTGGCGATTAACTACCGTATCGATTGTGTCTATCCGGGGATCGAATGCGAATCCGCGATATAATCTACGGGACCACTCTGTTTTTACTTATTTTACTTCCGCACGGTATATAATTAACTGTCCACAGCGATCCCCAAAGGGGAATACTCCTCTAGGGGGTGCACACCTACTTTCTCCGATGTGAGATAAACCGAAAATTCTGTTTTGGTGACTCTTGTTTGAAGGTTCATACACTGCGCACCTCTTGCGTTCTCACAAAAGCCTGAGGAGTCATCGGTAGGTGAAAGAGAGAGCGCGGCGCTCTTGCTTTACGCGACCTTCACTTGGCTTGGTCTGATCGGTAATTTACTTTGGTGGCAAGTTTTTTTTCGTTTCACACAGTTTCAGTGCTCATTGAAGACAATAAAGTTAAGATATATGGTTGGAAAACGTGTGAAAACTCGAGCTGTTGTTGAATTCCCAATACTAACTAAGTCACATGTTTTAATATCCCTTTCGAAGTATGGACTGATAACATAATCGATCGTTCCATCCGAGCGATCCCCGTGACATGAGTGCCATTAGATTGGCTCATCATCCCGGTGCACGCCTATTTGTCCCAGCCAAATTTCTGGTAATTTATTGAATGTCTCTATCATTCACTTCAGTTAAACTGGAACGTTTCAGCACGTTATGACAACAACGGATGTATCATACGCAACAAACGAGCCATCGTATTGTCGACTTTTGGCACGTGAAAAACGATGCATCTGTTGCCAAATTACGTCATAAGATTTGAATGCAGTGAGTAAGTTCATAGCTACGGAGGTTTGAGAAAACGAGTGATGCTCATGGAAGTTGTCCAGATATGGTGAGATCTAGACAAGGCAAAATTTAATTCGAGCACTTATTTGGTTCTGTCTGTAAGCGGTGCTGCTAGATGCCCAGACTTAGTTTGTATCATTATTCGGTGAAGCACTGTATACAAATTCTCCAGAGAAGAAGAATATAGAGCCGTAGATTGGCGCACCGTTATAGTCAACACAGTTAGAGTGTTATCCCCTAAAAGCGCGCACTTTATCCTAGGAGGCACATGCCCTGAAACGTACAGCTGAGTTAGACATCAGCTGATCTACGAGATGTGTTCCGCTAATTTGCCAAAAACATAGCTGGACGCTGTTACCGTATAGAACGAATAACAGAATAACAATCAGCCAATGGATTTGACGATACCCTGTCAAATAGGGTGAGACATTTAGGGACCGGGCAAGCAGGAAATGCGGAATGCCTTTAGTGTGTGAGTTTGCACTCTTACATAATGGTCCAGTTCCTCGTTGATCTGTACACAACTCCCGTCATCGAGGGGATGTTAAAGCCTTCATATGCTTCAAGGTGAATATTTTTTGAGATATATTTCTTGCGATAGGGTTGTACTGACAACGCACTCTAAATCCGGACATAGATACTAGCTTCTGAAGCGAATGTATGTGGCGCTGGCCGGGATGGCATCCTGAGGTTATTTGACCAGTGAGGTACGTCTGACTCGGCTCAGTTCAAGCTTTTGACCATGGAACATGTAAGTGGAGTGCGATATTTTATTTAACAAAAGAGCCTTGATAATCTTTTGATGTAATTCTGTGCACGTTTTGGCGTCCCACAATTTCGGTCCAGTGAGCCGGATGGTTCACGTCACCACCAGTTGGACTTTCGAAGCCTTCCTCTAAATCGCGACTTCGTATTTATTTAACTGGATTAATGGTATTATTGATGTCAGAATTAAGGTTTTCGAAGGGATACTCGTTACAGGCACCCTGTCCGATCAACCTAATATCTAATTATGCGTACGAGCTGGCGTAAATGATGCTTTTCAACCAGTGACTAGCATTCTCTTGGAGCGCCTATCTTGAGAAGCAAAATCTCCCGTAATGCAAATAAATTTTGGATCTAACCGTTTCGCGTTCTCCAAGGAAGTACACTCCACGGAACATCCTCTTTGGGGGGCATCAGTCTATTCCAGAAGGATCGGCATACGGTGATTGTTTCGAACCAGTGTTGGCCAGAGCGGTGCAATAATTTTGGTTATATTGTTCTTGTGTGGCACACGACTACTCTGTTTCGATCGTTGCAGAGAACCGGTTCACCGAACAAGGTTGAGGCAGGTGCACAGTGATTTTCGGATTTGCAGGACAGATTGCTCTGGTTTTGCGTGGCGGACATTTAAGCGGGCATTCATTGTCCGCGAACACCAAAGTGGATAATTCGGGAACGGTGACTTGAGAGGACCGGTATTACCCTTTTCCCCCTACCCTTTTACTTCAGCTCGTTCCTTGACCAACATGACTACACCCGAATCGTGGTTCGTCCGTTTGCTTGTTTGATGATAAACTGTACGGTCGTTTGTCGTATCATATCATATCACGGGAGCAGAGATGTGCATGACAGATGAAATAACCTAATGATACACCGATTTCGTGTACACATCGTAGGACCATTGTACTTCCTAATGTAGAGGGAGCCATCCCTAAAGAAAGGTCGTTCGCTTGGACTATCCACAACAGCGTTTCTCATCAGACATAGTATATCAGATGTATGCGCTGCGACAAATCAAATTCATCTTTTAAGTTAATCGTCTGTCTTAGGGTAAGGGATTACCTTATTTGTTAACTACGGCCGTCAGCATTGACACCAACAGCATCTTTGCCACTGATGTTTCATCGCCGTACAACCACATAAATGTTAGCGAAATACACTCATTTGCAAACTAATTTGGTTTTACGAGAGACTCACATGGAACCCAGCTGAATTTCTCGTTTGTGATGTTTCCAGGCAACTGAATGTGCTGCACCAGGCCACCGCATGTTTCACTCGCTACGATATTCGAGATATCGCGATACATGTATATTTGTAATGAACTACTCATATGGTTGCTAGAAATTCGTCGACAGCCTACGACCGGTTCCACCCTTTTTGGGGCTCATCAGGTAGGTGCAGTCCCCGAGTTTCCGTCAACCTTATGTTCTACTTGACACCGAGTTACAGAAATTAGCGAGGTACACTCATTTGCAAACTAATTTGGTTTTGCGAGAACCTGAATCTCTCTGTTGTGATTTTTCCAGGCAACTGGATATGCTGTGCCAGACGGCCTCATATTTCAGTCGACGAATTTTCAGCAACTTTGTGAGTAGTGCATTACAGATAAATGTTATTTTAGAAAAGCTGGCGAAAGTTGAACGGGAAAATGAGTGAACAGGGAAGGGATCGGGCGTTAGATTACAATTTACACCCCCAAATGTTCGATTGGACAAGCCGAATAGGAAGTGATATAGAAAGCGTCTTTGACATTGGTTATCCCTCATGACTACGGAGTTTCTTTCCTATTAATCGGACCATACTGACGCTATCCCGATTTTTGGTAACCCCTTTGATTTTCTTCTGTCCACTCTCATTCTACCGACCTCTGGGTTTGCGTCTCATCTAGGATTTGGGATGGAAAATAACGCTGTTTTCAAGAGGTGACAGGTCAATGTACAACAATGCGATAACTAGCTTGGCTATCCCGGCTACCTGGAAAATAACCATCTGGTGCATGCTCAGGTCTCAAAATGACTTACACTCACCTTCCTTTTCAGGCCTTTCGTAAATTAGAAGGACCATCGCTTTCGGATGCGATGCAATGTGTACGCTAGTTCAACCGCTTATATGATTTTCTTTCTCTCCCAGGTGAACATATCGATTATAACGGGTATGCTGTTCTCCCAATGGCTTTGGAACAGGCAATTCATTTGGCAGTGGCAACCTGGCCAACCAAATCAGTCATTCTGAGCAGTTCTGATGCAAATTACGAGTACGTGCTTCCACATGTGCGTCTTTTTATTGGAGTTTACTATCGTGGTACATCACTTGTTATCCGTACCATTCTCAACTGAGAAGAGACAGTGCCACATCGTTCCATTTGTGGACCGGTATCCCAAATATGACCCACGTGGTTTACCGAAAGCCAAGCGGAGGAAATCGTGGTGTTCAAATTGCCGGATTTGCCTAATGCAGTGGCAACTAAGGAATTTAGAATTCAAACCGTATTGATAATCTTTGCGAACCACCAGCCGGTTCGGTTCGCTACAATACGTGACCCTACCGGCGAAAACCAGCTAAGAGACTATGTTGAGTATGTTTGGACCGAATTGGCTAGCGGACATTTTGCGGGCCTATTCAGATGTTTCGACTTAGGGATAGTTCCTCAGTTTTCCGTGAGTTCATCAGCCAGGGCGACCTTGCCAGCCCTCACAAGGGGCATTAAATACGGTCACGGGGGGCCGAAAGCCACTATAGAAAGGACTCCGCTGCTTGAAATTTTTTCATTTGGTGCTATTCATTATTTATTCCGCCTCGCAATCTTGCGTGTGAATTAGGTTGGAGCGTTAGGTCGCCGGTCCAATGGCGTAAGTTGACAAAAGTCGGGATCGATCAGGTAAGAATGTATGTTAGTTAACAGTAATACCCGGGTGACCCTATATTTGTTCGACACACTGTTTGCACGAGGCTCCTTGTTCTCCTGATCACATTCATTTCCTTACAGTCTAGTTGTTGAACACCATTCGTCATGTCCGAGTTGTGGTCTTGGAAACTTTGACTCGATTTACTCATCTTGAATGCCACCGATATGTACTCGTGTACAGTGCATTATCCAAGGACAGAATATGCAAAATATCAGGCAACCATGGAGGAAATGGCACCACATTGAGTCACACTTAATGTTCACGATTGGATGAAGTTTATTCCACCGACTTTCTTTTCTCAGTCGGCATCACCTGGCACTATACAGATGTGACGTTATTCTACTTTTTTCTTGCAATATCTTTCGTCCTCTGCCGTGGTTCCGCTCCGCTGTGGACTGTTTTTGTACACCAATATCGCGACTGTTTCAATGGAGCCACAGGGGATCTAAGTTGTTTGCTTTCAGTGGCTATAAAGAAGACCTTCCAGACACAAACACGGATAACTTTTCAAGCGGAGAAGTCCCAAAACTACAATCCATCGGTTGTTCCGTCCTAAAACGGCTATCTTCAGTCCGTTGTGTGGGTTCTTCAAGACGCCTCCCCCGAAAAGATTTCGTTTCACCATGAGTACCAATGGTGTTCGTTCTTGGTCATTCGTACTGGTATTTATCCCGTCCGACAGGCACAACAGCACAACACACGTGGTTTTGCTCAAATAGGCAAACACAGAGCTCAGTTATAACACTCGTGTAATGTTAGAATAGGCAAAATTACCTGAGTATTTTTGTATGTCATCATGGGGGCGAGATGGCTCTAGTGGTCAGAGCGCGAAATTACTGACCGGAAGGTCCGTGGTTCGAACCCGACCTCTGCCTCTCGACTTCTCCTGTCTAGGCTTGGGCAACCTGGCAGTATCCCAGCCCTCGTGCTTCCTTCGGGTGGCATGGCAGCTAGGCACCGGAAGGGTGTTACAGCTGAACGCTTATTATATCACCACGATTTAAAAACGAAATGTGATACAATGGTGATCTGGAGCACATTGAGGATGAACGAAGCAGATCACTCTCCGGGATTTTTGTAACAGGGTCGAAAAGGGACCAGCAGTAGGTTGAATTTTTGTCTAGAATCATTCTTCACATCAGTTGAAGTAGTTAGAAAAGTGAGAACAACATTTTGAATAAATGTTGTCGTTTATTCAGCCAGGGACTAGCTCTATTTGAACCGACTACGAACTACTCAGAAGGTAAGGCCAGACTCGTGACTAATGTAGCCCAAGCAAGGGATAGGTCAACCTTTTTTCTGTGGTGGTTCGCAACGAAGTGAAATGGTTTTGAGAGCATTTTTTATCTCCTGTCATTTTTTGGGACCGGCATCATAGCCTACTGAACCAAATCACAAAAGTGGTTCCCGACCGAAAGTGATCGTTTGGTGCACGTTCGTGCTGAGTTGTTGAGCAGGAACAACTAGAATGCACCGTTTCTTACACTGATGCGGTTTCGTCACCAATTCTTATCCTTAAGGCCGAAGGATGAATTCAGTGCTTGTAAAAGTTGAGGTAAGTGATGGAAAGCCGTGTTTTTCGTCCGACGAACTATCTTTATTCAAATCTATGAAAGCCCCATGTGGTCCGCTACTTGAAACCCGTGATTTGGTTGATGGGTTGCTTTTGTCTTTCTATTGGTAACTTACCTCTATTCCATGCGTATTGTATTGTATTTATTATATGCTGTGTATTTATCCGAAAATGGTGCGCTTTTTTATGGGGTATTCCCACAACTACTACTACTGCAGACCGAACTGATTATTTGCTGCTAACAGGGGGCGAGATAGCCAAAGTGGTTAGAGCGCAAATTTACTGACTGGAAGTCCCGTGGTTTGAACTCGACTTCTACCTATCGACTTCCCCTGTCTAGGCTTGGGCAACCTGGCAGTATCCCAGCCCTCGTGCAACGTTCGGGTGGCATGGCAGTTAAGCACCGAAAGGGTGCTAGAGCTGAACGATTTTTGTCAGCTGCTAACAGCTTGCCATATGTATTTGCCTTGAATTCGTCTTACAAATGACGCGGGCCACCGAACCACTTTTTCCATACATGGGATTTCGACCGTTTGGTTGTCAGTGCAACGCATACGAAATAGTTCGAGCCTTGATCATGTGATTATGATGTTTGTGCTTCAATGCAAGCAACTTGAACCATTCGGTTGGCTGAATAGCGTCTGGCAAAAAATTTTTGTGGTCGCCTGCTTGTTATGATTTTGAGTCCCAGAGCAAATGCACCCAAATCCCCAATATGAATGATATCGTGATCCAAAATTAATTACTGCTATTGACGGTTGCCCCATAATAAGCCTGAAAATAATCGGTGCTTGAGAATTAGCTTCCGTCTTAGCTGTATACAGTTCGAGGTCCACACGGTCAGTGTAGTATTTTGCAACGCCCTTAGGAGAACAATATCTCAAGGCTATTCAAGGTGTTGTCAGTTAAGGCCCGAAAGGGGTGCATGACTAATCTTCAACAAACAATGAGAGTGAGTAGGAATGCCTTTTTGCCGAGGAGCGAAGTGAGTACCATTGAAAATGAGAGATGGTAGCTGGCTATGACCAGGGGCGAGTTGGACCAAGTGATTAGAGCCCGAATTTACTGACCGGAAGTCCCGTGGTTCGAACCCGACCTCTACCTCTCGACTTCCCCTGTCAAGGCTTGGGCAGCCTGGCAGTATCTCAGCCCTCGTGCATCCTTCATGTGGCACGGCAGCTAGGCACCGAAAGGGTGCTACAGCTGAACGACTTTTTTGTCTACGACCTTCCTCAATTAGCCAACAATTTCAACCAGGCTGTTGTGTCTTTAGAAGCCTGCGTCCCGAACCTACGTCGTCCGACAGTGGCATGCAGCCATTAAATCGTGTTTTATGCTGTATCAACTCATCGATCACCGAATCCATTACCCAGATTTGGGAAATGGATCACTCATTGGGGAACCATGTATTGAAAGTTCTTGGAGATGGAGTGGGCTTTGAAGATATGGGAAATTTCGTGGCAACCTCGTGGAGGGTGTTTACCCTGGACTCTTTTGGACAGCCATCTGTATTCAGAGGGATCCTTTCCGGGGAACCTGCTTCATCCAGTACGACAGTCGAGTAGCGCTGTCCACCCAAATATCATGTGCTGAACTCAAGACAAATAACGGCTGGGAATTGTAGGCGAAAACCTCGACTGCATTGTGTAAAAACACAAAAGATGACTGCTTATTCTGACTGGTGAACTGAACGTTGATACATTTGACGGCTTTTTTAAGGGCCTTTATCACCGTGGTTGCGATGCTTAGGTCACCGGGTTGATCGAAGCGTTGGCGGGCAAGGGAGCGGTGAGGGTTCTTTGTCTGACGTTGTTTTTGGTGCTTACGCATACACGACCTCCCTTGTGTACAAATACCTTTCCATCTTGCCGTAAGAAGTTCCAGTGTGCGGAACATTGTGTCTTTTTATCTCCCATCCCCTCCATGGTTGTTGAAGGCCCGCTACTGTGTCGATTGAGGAAGCACTCACATTCGGCTCAGACGGTCCACCAGTCGCAGTGCAATGGTTCCATTATCCGCTTTGTGCTTATCATGGAATTGCCGACTATGTGAAACAGAACAGTATGGTGAGTCCGTTTCGAATTCTGACCATGTCATCATCATTATCTACATGGACCCTGATGCTCTGGTGTGGTAGAACGTTTCCTCCCTGGTGGCTGCTGTAGTAGACCGAACGTTCAGTCGGGTACTGTCAACTCTACATGAGTACCTTTCAAGAATGCTTGTGTGAGCTGTGCCGTGTGACTAGTCCCCATATCTTTGGGGACCACACCTTGGTGCTACTCTTGAAAGCAAAGCTTGTTTAGGCTTCTAGGTGGCCGTAATACATCTAGCCAATAGATTTGCTTGCCGAAAATGGCTCTGGTTGGGTTTTTTGTTCACTCCAAGCGATGGACGGCGTGGAACAGATCGGTACTAGTGAGATTAACATAAGCGACTCGCTTGTTGACATTCGCACACTGCCATTTATGATGATTGCTGTAGCTAGCTTCTTCCAGTTTTCGTTAAGACTCTTCTGATCGCCCTTTGGATTCGGCTTCTTTGCGATACAGCCAGTCCGTGAACCCTTTCGCGCTTCCACTAAACAACAAATACTATAGAGAGTGCATACTACTCATGGTGTAACGTGATGCTACTGATGGGGAGGCATGCGAGTCTTTGCGATACAGTCCGTGAACCCTTTCGCGCTTCCACTAAACAACAAATACTATAGAGAGTGCATACTACTCATGGTGTAACGTGATGCATGCTATGGGGAGGCATGCGAGTAGTATG
>NW_008752070.1:186586-234378 GCF_000715545.1 Opisthorchis viverrini | reverse complement strand
GATGCACTACTCATAAGGTTGCTGAAAACTCCTCAACAGTTTCAAGTAGAACATAAGGTTGACGGAAACCCGGGGACTGCGCCTACCTGATGAGCCACAAAGAGGGCGAAACCGGTCGTGGACTGTCGACGAATTTTCAGCAACCTTATGAGTAGTGCATTAAAGAAATTAGTTAGCGCCCGAATTACGAAAAATCCGAGCAACTATGCGTGTTTTTTGCATATCCATCGGGCTTTAGGATAGATGAAAAGTTGAGGTCGCAGTCTAAGGTATCCCGGTGGCTTATGCTTGCGGTCATAAGATGCCACCGCATTGAGACATGTTAGGACAGACACTAAACTGTGATCATACTTGAAGTTTGGTGCAGTGCCATACACTTTTTGGCCTCGGTTTGCACCGTCTAAACGCTGATAACAAAATGGTAGCTCGTACAATCATTCGACTCTGTTAGATAGGTCGGGCCTTTTAAATACTGCTATATTTCGATAAAGTATAGTTCCTGGGGAGGATTCTCACTGCAAGAATGGGGCTAAGATTTTGGTCCACCGTCCTCAAGGCGATTCGTTTACTTCAGCACTTTCGTTTTTGAAGGATCATTTTAAAGAACCGACAGAAAAATGGTTTCTTTTTTGCACTAGTCACTATTGGGAGAGTGCTTGATACTAAAATCCACTTCTCTTCTGGGGCCTGATTTCTCCTGAGAAGAGGAAGGAAGCATGGTAATAGAAGGAAGTGAGTACAGTCTAGTATTCATGATTTGTATCTATTTGTTCTTGATTAGTACATTCGAATGTATGAAAGGCTCCCTCTAAGGGACCTCTCCGAGAGGGATAGCCCCTTCTGAAAATCACCTTTATTTGGTCTTCTGAGGGGAACAATTGTACCTTGAATTCCCCGGAAGTACTTCTCCCACTATCACGTATTTTGCAATCTACTTGCCTCTCGTCATCCGCAGCGTGAACTCGCTGGACTTTGCGCACAATGCGAACGATATGTCGGTATGCAAGGCGGAGGTATGGATCAGGCTGCAAGTCTTTTGGGATGTGAGGACAATGTAAGATGTTTTGTTTTTGCTTTTTGGATTCAACCTGACTCAATGTGTTCCAAATCCACCACCATAGTGTGTTTTGCTCTATTGAGCCGCAATTTTTCACGAGTATTTGGGCTTTAAACATTGTCACTGTGGGGAAGACGCGACCCTATGTGTCATAGCTTCTTGGTGTGGCATAAATTTTTGGAGATCGTTTTTTATGTCCCACAGCTTAAGATTACCATTGCCACTCCCTAGCCTGAGAGTCCAGGTGATTCGAAAAAAAATATGTCACCTGGTCGTTGATCAGATGGCCGTTGTTCCGTTCGCCGAGCTTGACAATTGGCTTGCAAAAGGTGATTCGAAATATGTCACCTGGTCGTTGATCAGATGGCCGTTGTTCCGTTCGTCGAGCTTGACAATTGGCTTGCAAACGTTTCTTCACTTCAGTGTTAACATGTCTCCTCGACTGAGGATGAAACATTTGCAGACCAGTTGCGAAGCTGGGCGAACAGATCAACAGCCATCTGATCAACCACCAGTAAACCCACCCTAGCTACCAACATTTCGACAAATCGATGGCACCTATTTTGGACCTGTGGAGTTTGGAATAAAACGCCACATAACCACGTTCCTTATCTACCTTGAAAGAGTGGAATCACTTAGTAAGATAGAAAAAAATCGTCCAGCTGTAGCACCCTTTCGGTGCCTAGCTGCCATGCCACCAGAAGGATGCACTAGGGCTGGAATACTGCCAGGTTGCTCAATCCTAGACAGGGGGAGTCGAGATGCAGAGGTCGGTTTCGAACCACTGACCTTCCGGTCAGTTAGTTCACTCTCTAACCACTTGAGCCGTCTCGCCCCGGTAAGGTAGAAGAATCTTTGTAATATTCATTTATTCAATAAATGTATGCCAGTTATCTTCAGGTGTAACTTTTGGGCTCAGTATGTACCCCTCTACCTGATAGTTTATTCACTCGGCTTCTGTTTCCTGTTCTCTGGCCAATCTGTAACACTTTTTCAGAGCGAATAATTCTTTCCGGGCTATTCATGATATAAATCTGTTGCCTGAACGAACCATACCAATCCGGCAGTTAATTAGTTGTGTTTCCAGTTTCCACAGTTGGTATCCAAAATTTCCACGAAATTTGTAAGCTTCTTTCAAACAATCCATTACTGCCATCAGCCCTTTTAAGTAGGAAGAGGAATACTTCGGTATACTGGATCTCGTTCCAGCTGAAACGCGAAGTCACCTTTGTCTCACACATTCAGTTGAAGGATATTGTAAACGAGAGAGTTAGCTGAGATGTATTTGATTTACGACAAAAAGTGGGCTAGATATGAAGTCAATCACCTGGCAACTAACACTTATTTCGCGATGGTGAGTACTTTTTCGGATGAAGTATCCTAGCTACCTATCAGAAGTGAAATTGCTTGAACGAGTTTGCAGGTGTTTTGGTCGTAGATCGACCCGGAAATTCAGTGGTGTCCTGACGTAAAGGTGGGATAGGATCGGGGGGTGGTTTTCTGCAGGCAATATATGGTCAGAACTACTTGTGATGGGTGCGTTTGGAGTGGTGAATGTTACTCATTTTCACTCCAGGAACCGTGTATCCGCTCTTGCACTTGTACGATTGTCCGGCAGTCTTACCGATCTGGCACATTTGTGTTCGGTCTCGTCTTATTATCGTCGAAAACTCCGTTTAATTCGGACAGTGAACAGTGGCTGTTTTAATCATCTCAGATGCGATTTGGAGGAATCGATAGATCATTCAAAACTCCCCTGAGAACATGCTTCTAGAGGTTGTCATCATCGTCTATGGTAGATGGCGTCGGTTATCTCCGGTACGCACAGTTCATAATTTATGCGAGCTGAATTGCTGGTAGGATGCCAAAACCTGATCAACTACTAAAGCCCCTGATTCGAAAGTCCGACCTCAAGACAGCAGTAGTTGTAGAAACGGCTACTAGGGAACCCAGTTTTTGTGGAGCGAGTGGCCAAACACGTCCTAACTCATTGAATGACTCTGACTGTCACACAGACGACCACGAATGCAGCTCGATGGGTTGCTGATGTAACGACACCATGGCGTCCTGTATCACAGGTAGGGTTTGTGAATTCTCTTAAGGTGAACTAACAATTCACCCGACGAAAGCGCATAAATGAGCCTCTCCGGAGCGAAACCGGTTCACAGATGGAGCATATTGAGAACCGTTTACTTTACCACTATTCACATCATCCCATTGCATTACGACTACTGAAGGGACTTGGGACTGATGAAATGTGCAACTTTTTGCAGAGTTCAATTCGCAAGGCGGCACGGTTGAGAACTACTTTGGTTTTTGTTGCCGCAGGTGTGCTTTTCACTCAATCACCAAATCGAAGGTTCAGACGTCTACATGACTTATACCATCTCGTTGCATGCACAGTGAATTTCCCCGAACAAATGTACCATGATCGAATTCACCGAAATGCCACAAAAGGGTTATGTTTGGCAAGGGTACAAGCATAACCTAAACTGGGGATCTCGCCATTCACTACTGCTTTTGCTGGGTACCAGTGTGCTATTAACATGTCTCCTCGACTGAGGATGAAACATTTGCAGACCAGTTGCCAAGCTGGACGAACAGATCAACAGCCATCTGATCAACCACCAGTAAACCCACCCTAGCTACCAATATTTCGACAAATCGATGGCACCTATTTTGGACCTGTGGAGTTTGGAATAAAACGCCACATAACCACGTTCCTTATCTACCTTGAAAGAGTGGAATCACTTAGTAAGATAGAAAAAAATCGTCCAGCTGTAGCACCCTTTCGGTGCCTAGCTGCCATGCCACCAGAAGGATGCACTAGGGCTGGAATACTGCCAGGTTGCTCAATCCTAGACAGGGGGAGTCGAGATGCAGAGGTCGGTTTCGAACCACTGACCTTCCGGTCAGTTAGTTCACTCTCTAACCACTTGAGCCGTCTCGCCCCGGTAAGGTAGAAGAATCTTTGTAATATTCATTTATTCAATAAATGTATGCCAGTTATCTTCAGGTGTAACTTTTGGGCTCAGTATGTACCCCTCTACCTGATAGTTTATTCACTCGGCTTCTGTTTCCTGTTCTCTGGCCAATCTGTAACACTTTTTCAGAGCGAATAATTCTTTCCGGGCTATTCATGATATAAATCTGTTGCCTGAACGAACCATACCAATCCGGCAGTTAATTAGTTGTGTTTCCAGTTTCCACAGTTGGTATCCAAAATTTCCACGAAATTTGTAAGCTTCTTTCAAACAATCCATTACTGCCATCAGCCCTTTTAAGTAGGAAGAGGAATACTTCGGTATACTGGATCTCGTTCCAGCTGAAACGCGAAGTCACCTTTGTCTCACACATTCAGTTGAAGGATATTGTAAACGAGAGAGTTAGCTGAGATGTATTTGATTTACGACAAAAAGTGGGCTAGATATGAAGTCAATCACCTGGCAACTAACACTTATTTCGCGATGGTGAGTACTTTTTCGGATGAAGTATCCTAGCTACCTATCAGAAGTGAAATTGCTTGAACGAGTTTGCAGGTGTTTTGGTCGTAGATCGACCCGGAAATTCAGTGGTGTCCTGACGTAAAGGTGGGATAGGATCGGGGGGTGGTTTTCTGCAGGCAATATATGGTCAGAACTACTTGTGATGGGTGCGTTTGGAGTGGTGAATGTTACTCATTTTCACTCCAGGAACCGTGTATCCGCTCTTGCACTTGTACGATTGTCCGGCAGTCTTACCGATCTGGCACATTTGTGTTCGGTCTCGTCTTATTATCGTCGAAAACTCCGTTTAATTCGGACAGTGAACAGTGGCTGTTTTAATCATCTCAGATGCGATTTGGAGGAATCGATAGATCATTCAAAACTCCCCTGAGAACATGCTTCTAGAGGTTGTCATCATCGTCTATGGTAGATGGCGTCGGTTATCTCCGGTACGCACAGTTCATAATTTATGCTAGCTGAACTGCTGGTAGGATGCCAAAACCTGATCAACCACTAAAGCCCCTGATTCGAAAGTCCGACCTCAAGACAGCAGTAGTTGTAGAAACGGCTACTAGGGAACCCAGTTTTTGTGGAGCGAGTGGCCAAACACGTCCTAACTCATTGAATGACTCTGACTGTCACACAGACGACCACGAATGCAGCTCGATGGGTTACTGATGTAACGACACCATGGCGTCCTGTATCACAGGTAGGGTTTGTGAATTCTCTTAAGGTGAACTAACAATTCACCCGACGAAAGCGCATAAATGAGCCTCTCCGGAGCGAAACCGGTTCACAGATGGAGCATATTGAGAACCGTTTACTTTACCACTATTCACATCATCCCATTGCATTACGACTACTGAAGGGACTTGGGACTGATGAAATGTGCAACTTTTTGCAGAGTTCAATTCGCAAGGCGGCACGGTTGAGAACTACTTTGGTTTTTGTTGCCGCAGGTGTGCTTTTCACTCAATCACCAAATCGAAGGTTCAGACGTCTACATGACTTATACCATCTCGTTGCATGCACAGTGAATTTCCCCGAACAAATGTACCATGATCGAATTCACCGAAATGCCACAAAAGGGTTATGTTTGGCAAGGGTACAAGCATAACCTAAACTGGGGATCTCGCCATTCACTACTGCTTTTGCTGGGTACCATTTACTCTCTTCCCAGCTATTGCCTTCTTGGGACCATTGACGCTGGTCGTCCCCCTTAGTGCTTCTTTGTTGTATTGGTCGACTCATCAGTATTGAGCACAATAGATCGGGTTTGGTGGGCGCCACTACACTCGACTTGTCGTACTAGTCCACAGAGGTTATACTACGTCATCAGCTCACCAGTTCGTCACCGTTGCAGTACCTGTCTGGATTTAGCATTCCTTTGTAATGATATTACTGTTTTGGGTTGGTTGCAAAAGTGAGTGAACCCTGCGTGCTTGTGCAACTTTCCAGTCATTATTCAGGACCAATGCTAACACTTGTAGCAGGCCGGAATGATTGACCCCAGAACTTGCAACCACTTTTCAATATAGCTGATCGAAACCAACCAAATATATTCTAGATGAGAAATTATTATACTTTCAATTCGGCTTGGAGTCACTCGAATGTTATGATTTCAGTGATCCGACGCCTTCATCAGTGTCCTAGCACTAGTAAGCAGAAATCCTTGCAAATCGCATACTTGTGTCGGAGCGGTCATCAAGCCTGTCGAGCCCAGGTACATCGCTCGGCGAAGTTGAACAGCACCAAATACTCGCCCCATGTGATCAAGGTCGTTCAGCCTCGATGCTACTGAACTACTTGCCTCCTGTGGAATTTTTGTTTGATGGCCCGAATCTACCTGGACCACATCTTTCGTGTAGTCGCAAGATGGATACCAAAGTGTCCTCAAAACACTTGGGTTTCCGTGAGGTGCTACCATGGGAAATTTACAGCATAACTTTCTAGTTGAAGCTGATCACATTTGCTCGGTGGCAATTACTGTTCACTACTTCATAGCTGTTAATTTATTTTCTTGATCCTGTGTTATAATGCCGGATTCACTTAGCCATACTCAACCTTGAAGACGTAGTCCGACCCGGATTCAGGCAATCCAATCACTTCTTTCCTTGTCGTGTCACGTGACTCCGCTGCCAAACAAATCGAAATCTGACAGGGGTTGTCCAATTTTTGGGTTGTTTATGCTGAGGAGTCGCTTGTTTTTGTCACACTCGTTTTTGTTACTCCCTACTCTGCGGCTATTAGCACGCATAAATGAAGACTTTTTTCGATTCTGGACTGTTCATTTCCGTTGACCGGATTCCTGCCTTCCTTTATTGACACACGTCATCCGACACCCGACACAAATTTGCCCAATAAATTCATAGTTTTCCCATTCTGCTGCAGCAACACTAACGCTGGTAAACGAGCGTATTTCGCTAATTTCGTGCAATTTGGTTTCAAGTAGAACATAAGGTTGACGGGAACTCGTGGACTGCGTCTACCTGATGAGCCCCAAGGAGGGCGAAACCGGTCGTGGGTTGTCGACGAATTTTCAGCAACCTTATAAGTATTGCATTACAAATGGCAATTTTTTCCATTCCATTCACTCGACTTTATGTTCATTCGTTTTGATGTTACTTACTGACTGAAAGGTCTTCAGCATCTTGACTTCCTCTGTCTAGGCGTGGGTAAAGTGGCAGTATGTGAGCTTTCATGCTTTCTTCCGGTAACATGGCAGCTGGGTACCGAAAGGGTGTTACAGCTGTACGTTTTTTATTGGCGCGAATATTCATATTTCTGGCTGGTGCATACAAAACTGTCCCGTTATCTGGTTGGTAAAGAACGCTTAATTTTTGTACCGCCTATTAAAATCCGAGTTTGACTAGCCATTCCTACATGGAAATTAATGGTAGTTATTGATTATTTGATAGATCTAGAGTTTCTATGCACTATTCCGTCATTTACCGCACCCTTCTTACCTTCATCTCTTATTGCAATAAAAGATCACATGGGCGTTTTCCAGGTTGAGTTACTTACCTAAGCTAATTTTATGAGGAGCCCGATGATGTTGCGACATGGTGTATCAGTTCTGTTCGGAGCATCGGTAGACGAATACATGTCTCGGGGAGCATGTAGGCCTTTTGAGAGGTCGTAATATTCCTCTTTGGTTCTGGATACTTCTTGCTCGCTTTGGGATCACAGTGGAAAAGTGTCTGACCCCTGACCTTGTCTACATGAACAAAACGTCCTGGTAGAGGAGAGTACCGCAACACAGTCTCATCCGTTACCAAAATTTTACGGATAACTAGAAGGGCGGCCGGCTTTGAGACTGCTCCAATCTGTTCAGTTTTCAAAGGAAAAGGTCATTAGAGGCATTTGTCTTCCCACCATCACCATCCATAAACACGCGAAGTTCCTGCATGTATTTAGCGAATAGGCACTCATTTGCAAACCAATTTGGTTCTTTCGAGAGACTCACCTGGAACCCAGCTGAATCCCTCGCTTATTATGTTCTGCATGTATTTATTATTATTACTGCCACGTCACAACTGATTGTCGGAAGACAGTAAACCTAAGGGCTCTCTTGTTCTGAAGTAATACCTTTATACATCTTACCATGGAAAGAAGACTCAATTGCATAAAATACGTATTGCCAAGTTGCTTAAAGCCCTTCTCAATCATTTTCAGGCTTTGCTGTGTCGGGGCACATTGGGTAGGACTTATCTGAAGATCGGACTGGACTTACATTTGACGAAACACACTCAGTTGCGAATTAAGTTTGGGTCAGCGGGAAACCTAACCGAATCCCAGCTGATTTCTACTTAGTTAAACGTCTAGTTGAAGTCTGAACCAGTGTTACAGTGAGACCCAAATAAACCTCTAGTTTTGGGTTACCTTCCTGCTAAAAAACATCTGGAGATTTATTCGGGTCTCGATTTACCAACAACGCAATTTCCAACTGAATGGTTGGTTGCGCAAAATATCGATCCAGCTGATAAGTGGAACCAGGTTAGAACCAGATTGAAATTTCATTGATAATGGCGACCAAGCCAATCAGCTGAAGGAGTATATAGGACGCATTAGACAATGTCTATACTGGAACTTGTGAAATAAGCGAGAGTAATCATAGGCGGAATCTTTTGGGCATGCAATCAATAAAAATCAGTCTCTTTTTGGTCAAATACACTTCATTTCTATTCTGTATCATCTGAGTAGGACGATTGTATCATGCCTGGTTGAGGACGTGAGTTAACGAAGCCTGGATTGTTCTGCAAAACTTTGAGAAAACTAACCAGTCCCCTCGTACCTCAGTGATAAGCGTAAAGATTTAGCTGGTGTTCCTTCTTTCCAATTGGTGTGTTGTAGACAGTTGGAGAGGTGACAGATGTAACTATGATATCGCACTCCTTGTTCCATTCGTTTGTCTTGAGATATCGTCTATGAGTTTAGATTCCTCTTCAGTTGAGGAAGGTATAATACCATCGTTATCTAAACGCGGCGATAGGTCTTTGTGCTTTATCATAACCGGATCGTCTAAACTTAGCTAGGAGCGAGAATGCGTTCCAGACAGCTGGAGCCAATCGATCCTAATACTTTTGATCTTTGTGCCTCTGAAATGACAGCTTTAACTTTGGGGGTATGCGTTTTACGCCAACCCGCACGAGCTGTGGTTCTGAGACAACCATCGTCAAAGTCCTGAAGACGTCTCATTTCCGCCGCCCGAACAAGCCAAGTCTCACAGCCATACAACAAGACAGCCCGCACGGTAGCCTGATACACATTGGCCTTGAGATTCAGTGATATACCGCTTTGACACCACAGGTATCTCAAATTAGCAAACGCGACCAAAGCCTTGCAGACACACGCACTGAACTCATCTGTCACTCTACATTCAGAATTAATGCAACTTTTGCACAACTTCCAGTACATTTCCCTGGATTGTAAGCGGTGCACTCAGTGACTGCAGGTCCAAGAGCATCACCTTACACTTTGTGGGTGCAAAGTGCATACCAAAGGACAGGATGATTCTGGTCAGTTAATCCAGAAGCGCCTGCGCCTTCTCCTCCCCTTCGAATATGAGAACGATGCTGTCTGCGTATTCCAGGTCGACAAGGTTTTCTTCGCAGATGATTTGAACACCAGCGTTTTGGAGACCTTCCAGAGTTCGTCTCATTATCTCGTTGATTACGAAGTTAAATAGGGCTGGAGGGAGTAGGCAGCCTAACGGACACGGCTTTGTGCACGGAAACTTTTCAAGAGCTCGCCGGAAGTCTGAGAATACAGTGAACTTATTATGTTCACAAACTTCCGAGGTATTCCTTGATGGGCAAGCGTGTTAAGAAGAACAGACCGATCAACCGAGTCGAATGTGCCTTGGAAATCCAGGGATGCTAAAATTGTGGTTCGCTTATACGCATGGCGCTGTTCTAGCACCTGACGGAGTGTGGAGATTTAGTCAGCGCAACCCTTACAAGGCCGGAGTCCTGCTTGCTGCTCTCGAGTCAGTGTTTTGCGAGCCACCGTAAGGCGACGAAGCACAACCGACGCCAGAGGGTCTCGTTACAACCCCCTAGGTCAACTGCAGTCCTTCTGGTTACCCTTATAAGATCCTTGGTTACCCTTAATAAGATCCTCTTTTTGAAAAACGGGAACTATGACCGATTCCCCCCTGTTGCCTGGAAGAGTCTCCTTTCCTACATACAGGAAAACAGATTACTCAAGTGCTGACTGAGAACTTCACCCCCATCTTTGAGCATTGCGTGTTGGAAGTCATTTGGATCAGAATTTCGGTGGTGCTTGAGAGAACCTCCGAGGCCGTAGAGGATCCCACGTTCACCGCCCAGGGTTCTACGTCAACTGTAGGCTTCAGATGAGAGGCAGCTGGTAGCTACGACAATTGTCTTCCAACGTATTCGGCCCAACGGTCAGGGCGTTCTCCCTCCCTCAATATGAGTGCTCCATTCTAACCCTTGATAACTTCTCTCATTGAAGTAATCCTCGAGCATTCCCAGCTTTCTGGGCCTTTTCCATTTCCTTGGCTCTCCGCATCCACCATAATTTACGATCGGCGCGCGCGCTCACTTTTATCCGAGGTCTGATAACTCGTCGAGTGGTGTTATGTTCGGGACCGGCGGGAATATTTCCCAAAAATTTGAGTAGTGACATTGTTCGGTCTGATATCCAGTGCTTGATTGAGCCTGGTAGCGCCGTGTCACAGGCAAAACTCCCAGCACTGTGCAAAGAAGTGACGATCTCGTCTCAGCATGAATTCACATATGACAGTGGATCATTTAGAAGAGAATCTAAAATTTGATTGTGGTAAATTCGTCTAACATCCGGATCTGTCAATCTCTCAGCTGCTAAGCGATTTGCCTGCACCTTACGCGGCCTTGGAAAACGAAGGGAGGACGACTCCGGACTAGCGCGTGGTCGGAATCCACAAATGTGTCCCGAAAAGGCCGGCAGTTAGTTATTGATCCACGCCTTCGGTAACTGATGGCAGTGTGATCGATTTGAGTTCGTAGCCGGCATGCCGTCGGTGAACACCTTTTAGCCAGATGACTTCAAATATTTCGGAGATTAGTACTGCATAAAGCGACCTGCGATCAGCACATAGCTGAAGCGATCGTCCACCATTGTCCGTACGTACCGAGTCCAATACTTGTCGACCTCCTGTTCGAGTCTCAGACACCCTGAGCCTGCTCGTTTGTGCATTGAAATCTCCGGCAATCACGATGTCTGAGCTTTTAGTTCGCCGCACTAGGGCGTTAAGAGCTCCGTAAAACCCGTCTTCGACGGCGTCGGAGCTACACTAAGTCGGGGCGTAAGCAGACACGATAAATGGACATCTCTCAGCTTTTCGCTTGTGAGACTCCTCCATAGACTTTGTCAGGTAGACCAAAAACAGGCGGCCGTCAACCAATATCCAGGCATGGAAGCCTCCTTCAGTTCGGCGACTTAGGACGATACCAACCCCTGCACATCCTGCCGCAGCAGCACAGGCACTTTTTCACCCTGCCAGCTTTTGGTTACATCCATGAAATTCGCATGGAACCGTTTGCTTTGCGAGTTTTCTGAATGGACGTCCCATTTGGTGGTGCGCGGGAATTCCCAAACCTTGTGCAGATGCAACACTGGGGATGTCGGGGAATTTGCAAGTTTGTGAAAGACAATCTTCGACGCTGTTAAAGATAATTCCACACCGTATGGGGACCACCTTGGAGACTGGGGAAAGTTTCCTTAGGGGGCTTTTGTCGAAATGAGTTTCACTGAACCAATCAGAAATGGTATAATAGGTGTCCTTTGTAGGAGGAAAGGGCAACTGTAGGTACGGACAAACCTTCGACGTCACCTCATGCACTTGAAAGATACTCTAAACATGTGTCGGGACAACTGAAGCGATGGGCCACCTAACACCCCTACGGTATGTCGCGAAATCATCCACAAACTTCATATGAGTTTACATTGCGAGATAGCAGTTCTGTTCGGACTACTGCTTTCTATCATCCGGCGTTATCAGACTCATGTTTTTTGGGACATTTCATTCACACTTCCAATGGCTCATCCAGGCTGCTTTGATGCTCCGCCCGTTCTGCTTTCTTGCCAGTCTCACTATTGGTAGCAGGGTACATTTACATACCTGGATCGTCTGTCGGTTGTTGATTTATAGTGATAGGAGACTCGTGCAATTAATTCTCACAAACTAGCACACGTCCTCACATTGGTGCAATTTCGGGTTTAGGAGCCGGGAGAATGATCTATCACTTTTGTCTGAAGTCCTCTGTGATCCAATACCCTTTAAATAACGCAGACAGTCTATTGAAAACATTGCATTTGGAACTCAGCAAAGCACTGGACAGCTGTTTACTGTTAACTGCCTTTTTATTAGTCGACCGTTCAATTAACGTATAATGAAGGGCAGTAGCTGGTTTTTCTTTTTTGGGGACCGAACAAGTTTTCCTAAGTACCACTGATTAATACCATGTTCTCCTTGGGGGTGCAAACTAGTGCAAGAAACGTACATAAGACACTTTAGAAGTATATTCAGATTGCAATTCTAGATATACAGTCTTTTAAGATCGTTACATTGTATCCTCTCTGGAACGGACATTCTTGGCATCAGCCGGTATCGTTCGCTCGTGTGGAGTATTCTCCAGAGAAGGTTCAGTAGTGTGAGGATTTGAGGCCGACAGGAGTTATTCTCTCCCGTGCACTTTTTCTAAAAAAACAGTTGTTTAACCTTAACACTGATACTTTGACTCGGCACGGTTTTCAATGCACCCGGCTTTCCCCACTCCAGTTGGTTAAATTTTTGAGGCACCTATTGCTACGCCATAGAACATTCTGGTGTTTTCAATGGACGAAATACATTGGTTTTTGTGTGCTCATTTTCGCGGTGAGGTTTCCGGAAGAACTCTGTCATTCGTGCATACGCTGATGATATCGTATTTAAAACCGAGTTACACCCATTCCACTCGATTTACCCGAGAACTTTGCAAATGTTAGGGTGACCAATATGTTCCCCACATTTGGATGCATCAACCTTAGCGGCTGCTGAAGGCACTACGGTTAGGAAGCAAAAATTACTGAGGCACGAATTGAGGGTTTTCGATCCGAAAACGGTGTAATGATGACGACCGGATCTATGTGATCAGTTTGCTCATTAGGCACGCGAGCGAGACTTAGTGTGTGTGTGTGTGTGTGTGTGTGAGTACGGAACTCTAGACGCTACCCCTCGAAAGTGAACAATTGTACTTTCCATTCTAAAATAGCTTGTGGTACCCAGAGAAGCAAACCTTTAGGCAAAAAAACGCTTCTGGGAGGCAGGCTAGTATCTTGGCAATCATTAATGTGCATCGAGAGATCGCTTTCACAGAATAACACCTTAAAGTGTTGAATCATGAACGAACCTCGTAAGACTCGTGTCATTGCTTACAGGAGTGGCAGCTCATAAGATGGATAGCCAAATAACTCCGGTATAATTTTGAAAGCATTGCCAGATCAGCAATGACGGCATCATCAAGGGTCAGAAGTATGATGACTTGTCAACACAGGCCAACTTACTAGGTTTGGCCAATTGATTGGTCGTGACGAGCCAACCAAGAAACACGTAACGAGCAGGTATGATATCGTGCTAGAACAGTGTGCGGGTGATTGCTATTCCACCATTCCACGGGGAAGAGTAATAAGCATTTTCTATAGAGAAAAATGTTGGTGGCTGAGGTAGCGTAGATGGTCGTTGGCTTGTTCGCTGAGCTGGGCAATTTGATTGCAAACGTTTCATCACCAGTCGAGATGACATCATCAGTGAGTTATTGGTGAACGTAGTGGTGCGTGGCGGTGGCCGTTGGCTCAACTACTAACCACCAACGCATCACCTCGATTGGTGATGAAACGTTCGCAATCGAATTGCTCAGCTCAGCGAACAAGCCAATGACCAGTAATAAACATTTTTGTGATTTTCGCAAATTCAACTCTTATTACATTTTCAAGGATCATATTTCCCTTTCTGATATGCCATCTCTATATTGTTTTTTGGTCTGTTCCAATACCGAGCGAAATACTTTATTATTGTCATTTATTTTGTTTATTAGTAGTGGGTAGACCACCTGAATTACTCGAATTCTAGTTTTGTTGAATGGTGGAAATCAACGGGAGGTTGAACGTGATCGATCTATACAAGAAGAATAAAACTTGGTGTTTGTCACAATATCATTTACTGGGATGCTGATTAGATGGCATAACGACCAAATGATGCTCTTAGGGTCAAATCGATTTGCTACTGGGATTGAAGCCAATGAATTGGATGACTGGGGCCTGTTCATTCGCATTTTCCGGGCGTTGAATCTCTTCAACAACGCCGTTTTTTCTGTCACATCACTGCAGCTCCTTGTTCGAATCTACTCAAACGTTTTCTCCCCGCTCAACAGGCCATACTGATTGAATTTACGAAACCTCTGGTCACCGTCAGACCAGTTCCACTCCCATCTGATGTGGTGTTTGTGGTCGCGCATTCCGGAGTACACGCCCGAAAAGCAGCCACCTCAATGTACAACGAGCGTGTGTCTGAATGCCGTCTGGCAGCAAAGGTGAGTGATCATTCGTTGTCCAGTCGTGTGACTTTACGGAACTGGTACAACTACTAGCTCAGTCCTTCCAGTCACCACACTGCTTATACCCGAACGGAGCTTGCCAACCAAACAGGAAAGCGATACTAACCCGTACCACTTCGTAGTGTGTCCGTGCTAGGTGCCGAGATGTACACAAATGAATATTGTCTAGCTGTGACGTTCTTGCATAATGGTCATGCCACCAGGTAATAGCAACCAAGAAGATGAGAATGAATCCTAATGCAATATCATTTTGATTATGGGCTTCGGCCTTGGATCATCTCGGCTAATATGCCTCTACCGTATTTTACAGTAATCCCGCTAAAAGAAGGCCACACTGGGGAAACGAACTGGCCAGATCGTGGTTGGCTGTTGTGGTCTCTTCGCAGAGGCGTATATCCTTCCGAGGAATCACTGCTGTCTGAAGCATCAGTCGACGCGTGACTGAATCGTTGGTTTTCCTCAAATAGTCCTGCCCATGCCGCACAATTTCTGAAAAGCTTATAAGGAAAGATCTTCAAGAAAACCAGATTGCTCGTTTTCCTCGATTACGAGCACGCTCATAAAGTCGGCGTCAATCAAACGCATCTAAGGATTTGCGTGTGCTTGTCAGTAAGTCCGCTTAATGTCCGCACGGGTGCTGACGGTAGCACTAGAACTAAGACGATAAAGAAACTCACCGCAAACTTTTGAATTTGCAGATATTGTGAAATTCGAATGTATTGGACTGTCCTCAGAAAACCTGGTGTCCATTGAGAAAACGGGAAAACCGTTATTGGGCTGCAATCAGAATGCATTATATAGCGAAATCCTGCTCTAGCATATAGGATTTGGCCTCTGTGTTGTTCTTATAGGAAGTCTTCCGAATTTTCAATGGATAGTTTATAAGTACAGTGATTAACGGGAGGTTGAACGTGATCGATCTATACAAGAAGAATAAAACTTGGTGTTTGTCACAATATCATTTACTGGGATGCTGATTAGATGGCATAACGACCAAATGATGCTCTTAGGGTCAAATCGATTTGCTACTGGGATTGAAGCCAATGAATTGGATGACTGGGGCCTGTTCATTCGCATTTTCCGGGCGTTGAATCTCTTCAACAACGCCGTTTTTTCTGTCACATCACTGCAGCTCCTTGTTCGAATCTACTCAAACGTTTTCTCCCCGCTCAACAGGCCATACTGATTGAATTTACGAAACCTCTGGTCACCGTCAGACCAGTTCCACTCCCATCTGATGTGGTGTTTGTGGTCGCGCATTCCGGAGTACACGCCCGAAAAGCAGCCACCTCAATGTACAACGAGCGTGTGTCTGAATGCCGTCTGGCAGCAAAGGTGAGTGATCATTCGTTGTCCAGTCGTGTGACTTTACGGAACTGGTACAACTACTAGCTCAGTCCTTCCAGTCACCACACTGCTTATACCCGAACGGAGCTTGCCAACCAAACAGGAAAGCGATACTAACCCGTACCACTTCGTAGTGTGTCCGTGCTAGGTGCCGAGATGTACACAAATGAATATTGTCTAGCTGTGACGTTCTTGCATAATGGTCATGCCACCAGGTAATAGCAACCAAGAAGATGAGAATGAATCCTAATGCAATATCATTTTGATTATGGGCTTCGGCCTTGGATCATCTCGGCTAATATGCCTCTACCGTATTTTACAGTAATCCCGCTAAAAGAAGGCCACACTGGGGAAACGAACTGGCCAGATCGTGGTTGGCTGTTGTGGTCTCTTCGCAGAGGCGTATATCCTTCCGAGGAATCACTGCTGTCTGAAGCATCAGTCGACGCGTGACTGAATCGTTGGTTTTCCTCAAATAGTCCTGCCCATGCCGCACAATTTCTGAAAAGCTTATAAGGAAAGATCTTCAAGAAAACCAGATTGCTCGTTTTCCTCGATTACGAGCACGCTCATAAAGTCGGCGTTAATCAAACGCATCTAAGGATTTGCGTGTGCTTGTCAGTAAGTCCGCTTAATGTCCGCACGGGTGCTGACGGTAGCACTAGAACTAAGACGATAAAGAAACTCACCGCAAACTTTTGAATTTGCAGATATTGTGAAATTCGAATGTATTGGACTGTCCTCAGAAAACCTGGTGTCCATTGAGAAAACGGGAAAACCGTTATTGGGCTGCAATCAGAATGCATTATATAGCGAAATCCTGCTCTAGCATATAGGATTTGGCCTCTGTGTTGTTCTTATAGGAAGTCTTCCGAATTTTCAATGGATAGTTTATAAGTACAGTGATTCGAAATTCTCTCCCATGTGCGATGTTGAGTCGCAAGTGGTACTTTTTCATTGGATCAGTCGTTACGTGTGGCTCTGCACCAAAGAGTGCACAAGGTGCTCTACAAGAATCTTTAATCCGCACGAACGAAACCAATGCCGTTAAGCGTTCTGTCGCGTGATTCCTGTCATCAGAATGCACTTGTTTGTCAGCAAAATGCCGTACATCTGGTTCGCGGAGAATATTCTTTGTGGAGGGTTTCTCAGCTTTAGGTCTACGTTTTGCTGCGAGGGTTATTGATTGTGGACAAATGTAGATTGCTTTGACCTGGTGCGAATTCGGAAGTGATATTCGAGTTGCGATGATGACATGTGCCAAATAAAGTCAGAATGACGGAGCTGGGACGCGTGTTTTAGGTCCTGGGCTTTTTAGGGGTCAAATATATGTCCAAAGCCACTCTGTCGTGGAAAAATTGACTTTGAAAAAACTGTTTTTTGATAACTGCTTATCTGGTTGGTACAGTTATGCATTTGATAAAACGCAATGGAAACGAAGACTTTAGTAGTCACTATTGGTAGAGAAACGCGGTTATGTTCAATTTATTCGGTTCGGTACTTTTGTGTTTCCCTTTTCTCTTGCAAACCCTATTTGAAACAAGCTATGTAGTTTTCTGCCGATCCACTCTGTTGTCTGCTTATTTCATATGGACAGCGAGTTTCTTCAACAGCCACCGTGAGATATCCACTGAGATAAACATGATCAGATGGACAATTTTTCTCTGATCGTATTTCCGTAGTATTTGAAGTCGTGAAGACTTTAGGCATTTGCATCTGTGGCCGTTAATTCGTTCACTGGACTATGCAAGCTGGCTACAATCGCGCCAACACCACCGACGAGCTAGTTTGGTAAAAGTCATCACCGAGGATGGTGGGAAACTCCATGGTACGTACGACCCCTTGACCTTTCGCTGAGTGACTTGGACACATATCATTATTTAACTCCCCCAAAGTGCAGTTCTTTTATGTCTAACAGCTGATCCCGAAGAAGAAATCCTTCGTTTTTGACATAATTGATATCGATAGTATTCTGTGGACTTAGATCCATCTCAGGGCAAGGTCCTGGCTTCATTTGTTGGCGACCCTTCATAATTTGGAGATTTGATGTTGGTAACAGGACCATTGCGAGCAATTTCCCCACCGCGTTTCCCATGCCTTTCGCATGAATCCCTGACCCCATTCATTTGTTTCAGTTAATCGTTCCATCCGTTTTTCATTCTCAATATTATTTCTTAGTGTTGTAAGTATTCGTGCGAATCACAAGCGTACATTCAAACCGGGGACAGTAGTTGTCCTATATCCCTCTGGGCGACATACGTCCCACACCTGTTTTTGTCCCGCTTCGTGGCCATCGCCTACCAGAGATGCATGTGACCCTTGATTAATTGGCGAGTTGGGGCTGAACGAGGTTAAACATTTGGTACGACCGTTGTTCGTACACATCGCCATCGTGGGTAGCGATCCGGTTGGCGACCAGTAGATGTTTTGTCTGTGATGTTATTTTGGTCTCTTATGTTGTAACCTTTCTTAGTCTAAGGCGAAGTGATAGCTCGGATTCTGCTTACTGTATTTGGTTATAGTAGAAAAAATGGTGGGATAATCCTGACTGGGGCTGGAGTACGCCTTTTCCATACAACTCCCTCAAACGAATAGAACAATCCATGTAACAGGGACTACTTCAGATAGCCGCTCCTAAGTTTGCTTCTAATCAGAAGGGAATTTATGTGGGTCTCCTTCGGAGGAGTGGTTAAAGCGTGCACCGATTGACTGGAAAGCTCGTGTTTCGCACCCAACTCCGGCATCTGGACTGCTGCCGTCTAGGTTTCGGCACTGTGGCAAAATCTCAGTTTTCATACTTTCATCGAGTAGCATGATAGTTGGCGCCTAAAGGGTATTCCAACTGAACGAATATCATTTATCATTGAAGGGAGGCGTCAGCAGTAGCATGTTTTCACTTACCCGCCCTGCTGTATGCGACAAGTAAGGCGACCCGGCTGACGGCACCACGCGACGGCCGATGTGGTCCCTTTTCTAGGGGTCTATTCTGGTGGCCCACTGTGTTTGTGACTGAATACAAATAATCGCCAAATGTTTGATCGATTTCAATCAGAACAGAGTACAGTGTTTAGAGTAAAGTCAGGAGTGGTTCGAATTGCGGTGTTTGTTTAACTTCTACCACCCATTAGATCGATATCCAAAATAAGCGCACCAATGAGTAACCAGATTCCTGTTAATTGGAAGCCAAAGACAGAGCTTTGCAAGCGGTCGTGCTCTTTTCCTGTTCTTCCTGAGCTCATTTTTTCTCCAAGCATTCAAAAATATCCAATACATCGCATGTAATGTAGCCACTCTTGGGGAGAATTGAGCGAGCATTATTATGTATCCACTTAGGGTCTTACACACTGGGGGGAATTGAAGTTATTTCCGGACAGAAAGCGCGTTGCTCACCACAATACTGTACTTATTAAACTGATGCTTTTTGCAACTTCACCTCAGCACGTTACGATGCACAGTACCATATTGCGAAGAGTTTCCAGCAACCTTATAAGTAGTGTGTTACGTCTGTACATGTGTCGCGGTATCTCGTGCCAACTGAGACATGAGGTGGCCTGGTGCAGCACATTCGATTGCTTAAACACATAAACGAGAGACTCCAGGCGAGTTCCCCGTCAAAACCAAATTGGTATGCAAATGGGTGTATTTCGCATATCGCGAATTCTTCTAACTTGGTTCGGATAGTCCTCAGGCCTGTTTTGTTCCAGGCACACTTTATGGTAGTGCTCGCCTATTTTGTTACAACTCTTCGGAAACCGTGTTCATCACTTGGTTTCAGCCCTCTGTACTCGACTGTTTACACAAAACCTCACGTACTGATAGAGTGAGTTCAGTCAATAGGAGTTGACACTTTTACCTGCACTTGACTCTTTCCGATTTCGTCTAACCATTTAACATACGATACACAAGGAAGATACACACTCATTTAAGTTTCCAGCGTTGAACAACTGATAAGGTTTTTTATAGTTGAGGAACATTCTATTACGCGTGCGATTACCGTTTTCCCCTAACATGTGTCCTACTCAATAGCCGAAACACATCACGCTGTCAAAATGGCGTTCGAATTCTAGTTGGACTATCTCTGACGTAGCTTAATAACGGGGACATCTAGGTAGCGAGATGCAGTCACCCATAAACAGACGTCCTGTGATTGGAGGAGGGTATTCATTACCGTGTCGAGGTCAGCAGATTGCAGGTGATCCCACAACAGGTAAGCCCACATCAAAGCCCTTCAAGGTGAAATCCTTTATTAGCAAACATTAACCCAGGAGTTTCAACTATTGGGCAGGGAAGTAAACGTCTCATGTGCACATAGTTTTTAAAAACTGGGCATTCTTACACGTCTTCTTGCACTTCCACGGATATTCATGGGAATATCAAGCAATTTTAAACGAACAATGCGAAACAGTTCCATCAGTCCCGTAATAAACTTCACCTTCCGTTAGAAGCGGGGTGGTTTGGATGTTGTGAACACAAATGTTGATGAAATTTCACTCTGTTGTACTAATGACAATGTTTGTCCCCTGAATAGGGGACGCTACTGTGTCTCTTGAAAAAAAACGTTATAAACAGCTCAACAACCCAAGTTTTGCCCTTCTTATGGCTCATCAGATAAGTACGATCCACGAGTTTTCACCAAGCTTAAGTCCTACTCGAACCCATTCGCCAAATACACTCATTTGCATGCCGTTTCGATTTCAACGGGAGACTAAACTGAATTGCAGCTGAATTTCTCGTTTATTATGTATTTCTTTGACTGAGTATGTTACACTAGACCGCCTCACGTTTCGCTTGGCACGATATCGTGATACTATGTATAGATGTAATACACTACTCACAAGGTTGGTGAAAGCTCTTCGAAATCCCACGACCGGTTTCGCGCTTGGCTCATCAGGTAGGCACAGTCCCCCAGTTTCCGTCAACCTTATGTTCTACTTGAACCCAAATCACACAGAATTAGCGCAATACAATCATTTGAAAACCAATTTGGTTTTGTGGGGGACTCACCTGGAACGCAGCTGAATATTTCGTCCACGGTAATCTTCAATTTGGCCGCCTCATGTTTCATTTGGTACAGTAATCGAGATGAAGGTGTACTATCTTGAAGTAACACAGATCACTGTTGTTTTTAGCCGATTGTATACTCCCGGCTATACTGGTCCACTTTTCGGTCATTCAATGCATCGGAAGCGGGTGGTCTGATTTTGACCATTCACGTTAACCAACCAACGTGGCAGACGAAATCCGGACACCTCTGTGTCGTACCGCGAATTTCTAGGTCCTACAACGCAAGGTTAACTTTTGATTGTCAGCTTTCTCACATGAGCTACGTTTCAACGCTACTTCAAGTCCAATCAATGGCTTTGACGAAGTGTGTAAGCTGATCCTAGTGGTTTAAAGTGGTTGTGTGATGGCAGTTGGGTAGTATTTTCCCCGGCCTATGTGTGTCTTGCGACATTTACATCTTTATGATTACGTGAACCCAACCCAGGAATCTTGAAATCCTAACTCGTAGCTCCTAACGAAATCCATTGAACTTGGATGAAGCTTGACCTAAACAGCGAAGACGTGAAAACGTGTTTAGCTGTTGTTTTGCTAACTAATCAGAGAGTAGCGGTGAAGAGTTGCGCCACTTGTGCTGGGCAACCTTTCCATGAATCCAAAGAGATTATCAGGAGATGTTTCTTGCTCGGCTACCGTTTGTTGGCTAGATTCCCCATCCAGAGTATTTCCGAAGCATCAAAGCTGTTTTCTTTTTCCGGATTCTTGCTTACTTTAGGTTTTCTGTTGGAGCGACTAAGAGAGGTGTCGTATGGATAAACGCGGGACTCGGTGTTGTTGCAATGACCTTCGTCCTACGATTATGGATCGGAATCTTTTGACCATACCTTCAAGAGCGGTAAACCGTTTGAATGCTCTGGCTGTTATGGCTCTGTGGGGTCATTAATAGAGCTGTGCATACCTTAACAAAAGATTATCGGATAGGAAGCAACGTGCCGGTACCTGAATAGTGATTGGCTTCCACAACGCCTCTGCAGACGCTTGTTCTCGAAAATACGCTTTCCAATTACGCTTTCCACTCTGACTGTCCTTAGTGTAATTAACATCAACACACCTGTTGAATAGTGTGATACTATTCTCTTTTGTGGGGGGGGGGGGGGGGGGTCTTTGCTGTGAAATTAAGCGGAGGAGAAAATTGATCTGGTGCTTGGTACACAAGTCAGATGAACTGGGCGTGCCCATCAGAAACGTATGGTGTGTGTGTGGCGTTTTCCAGACAGTTTCATGGTCCAGACTACTCCATCAATAAACGACCCGTGAAGCGTTATCAGAGGAGGAGCGGTCTGAACGATTTGGTTTCTCCTTTGGACAACGGGACAGTTTGTGTGAATTAATTTCGTATGTATGATCAAAATCACGCACGTGGACAGAGTATGGTTTTGTATAACCTAAATGAAGCTGTGAAATTTTGAAGAATCAGATGAACCATGCTGATGTGATAGCTTCTGAGATAATCATCGACTAATGCACTGTACCCGAAGGCATTTGCAGCAGGGACGGATCGATCGAAACCCCGTTATGGATTTGCTTCTATCTTTCTGACAGTAGCAGTTCTTTGTAGATCAACAATTATCACCGAAATGCTTGCATCTCTCAAACAATCTTGTGTACGTTTTAACGAAAAAATACAGGATAATTGTTCAGCTGTAGCACCCTTTCGGTACCTACATGCCATGCTATCGTTCAGCTGTAACACCCTTCAGGTGCCTAGCTACCATGCTACCCGAAGGAACCACGAGGGCTGAGATACTACCAGGTTGCACAAGCCTGGACAGGGGAAGGCGAGAGGCAGAGGTCGGGTTCGAACCACGGACCTTCCGGTCAGTAAATTCGCGCTCTAACCACTTGACCCATCTCGCCCCTTAGCTCGCTCTTAGCTTTACTCTCGAAAGACCTGGTAGACACCTTATCTTTTTATTTAAAAGGATGAGAGCGGTTGTTCGGGGCTAGGATGGGATGCTGCCAGGTTGCCCAAGCCTAGACAGGGGAAGTCGAGATGCTGAAGTGGTGTTCGAATCAATGATCTTCCGGCCTTAACCCCTGAGCCACTTCGAAATGGATAGCGTGGATTCAATTCAGGGTTTAACGTCACTCTGTCGCTACTACACGATAAATTTTCAGAACCGGTTTCAGGTTTCACCATCTTTCACAATGTCCACTTCCCTGGGGCGACACTTTTCGCCCTTGATGCCTATCCCAGGGGAATGTTACCGTACCAGCTGGTCACCGTGTCCTATAAGCTAATATACACAATGTATACACAATGAATGCGTCCATGCTTGGTTCATTAATGTGAAGGATACGTTGATAACCAGTGCAGGTGTTTATCCAAATACTTTTTTACGATCACTAATGGACTCGTCAATTATTATGATTTGCAAGGAAAATGGAATGTAGTTATTCTGCTCTCCTTCGTTTCGGTAACGGTCCACCTGCAAACATGTCAGTTTTCTATGATTCCCATGGGACGATTGTATTTATAATGGATTGGTAATTATGGAAGGTTCAGTGAATAAGACTCATCAAAAGACACCTGTAGAGTGCACATTTATGGGTAAGGCAGAAAATTGGTTGATGAATTATACGTTGCCCGGATTCCTGATCCATGGGTGAGGTGGTCCGCCTCAAGGGTACCGAACTGCGGCGTTTTTCCATACTTTTCAGATGAACGGAAATGTTTCGAAAACCGGGAGGTTGAGATGGCCCAAGTGGTTAGAGTGAGAATTTACTGACCGGAAGGTTCGTGGTTCGAATCCGACCTCTGCCACTCGACTTCCCTGTCTGGGCTTTGGCAACCTGACAGTATGCTAGCCCTCGTGCTTCCTTCGGGTGGTATGGCAGCTAGGCACCGGAAGGGTGCTAAAGCTGAACGCTTTCTTCTTCGAAAACTGAGTCGACTATTTGTTTTTACGTAGTGGGCTTTGTGACATGCTGTGTGGTAGTAATTTATCTGATATGCTGATCTGTGCTTTCGGGGAGACCTCTGATCGTGCGACTTGAGCCGCACAGGAATGTGACGCTACCATCTAAGCGAAACCCCTTGTCTCTTCGGATCGCGTCAGAATCAATTGTGTGTCTGCACCAATTCGGAACAAACTGCAGATCTACGGTCAAGGAACACGGTAACCGCCTCTTCAGCTTTTTGGGTTGAGTTGTTCTGGACTGATTACGCAGTAGACGCTTGCTGGGATATGTACACAAGCAATGTTCAGTCTGCCTTAAGGACGCACCTACCACGCTCGTCGTGTACCGGGTAAGATGAAATACACTTTTTCATGCCACAGTGCGTTAACGTTTTCCGTAAGACTTCTTACTATACAGCTCTTGGGATATCCAGTGAGATGACTTAAGAGATGCCACGATTGCATCGTCGTGCCATTTCCCGTGTGCTGCTGTTCTCGTATTTTTTCGGACAATGGAAACGAAGACAGTGCTACCGAAAGAGTGAGACACTCCGTAGACCAAACGGATTTTACGTTTTTCAGTTCTCTTGTCTCTCCGATGGAATCACGATGAATGGCCGCTACAACATTCCATTCTGGGAGAATCTTAAGATGTAAGCAACCTGTTCCGAGGGGACGATTCCGTAAGAAAAAACTCGGAACCCAAAAGGGTGCAGTTTCTCGTTTCGGAAGTGACTGATTGTACCTGGAGAAGATCTATGGAAAACTGATAGAAATATTTAGAGACTATAAATTCCCGAGAAACGGCGGTGAGTGGATTGATTCACATGGGGAACAATTCAAGAAATCAAACGATCATCGCAAAGTTTTCTTCCTCGGGTCCAAGAAAACCTGGGAACGATAAAGCAAGCAAATATGGGATCCCAAACACAAGGTCAAAACAAGCTGAGAGCAAAAAACTGTTCAACCCTCAAAAATAGAAGAGATACTGTCTCACTCTGATGAAAACCGATTCAACATGTTCAAATGGAGAATTTTTGTGAATTAAAACTACCCATAAGGATTTGGTGGGTGGGAGTTAGTCCGTACCAGTAACGTCTTGCATATAGTCATATACAGAACTATAAAAATACGCTCATCTGCATACCAATTTGGTTTTAACGGGAGACTCAGCTGAAGCTCAGCTGAATCTCTCGTTTATGATGTTCTCCAAGTGGAACATAAGGCTGAGGGAATCTTGGGAACTGTGTCTACCTGATGAGCTCCAAGAGGAGCGAAACTGGTCGTGAGCTGTCTAAAAGTTTTCAGCAAGCTTATGATTCATCGCGATATCTCTAATATCATGCCACGTCAGACATGAGGTGGCCTGGTACAGCACATTCAGTTGCTTAAAGACATCATTAACGAGAGATTTAGCTGAGTTCCAGGTGAGTCTCCCGTCAAAATCGAATTGATATGCAAATGGGTGTATTTATCGAAATCTGTCCGATTTGGGTTCAAGTGGGACATACGACTGGCAGAACCTCGAGGTCTGCGCCTCTCTGATGAGCTCCAATGAGGGCGAAACCCGTTTCCATCGAGCTTATGGGTTGTGTATCACTCCTGAACTAAAACAGTACTTTTAGGCACTCGGCCATATTGTGTCCGTCCACTGGAGTAATTGTGCAGAATATGGATGATGTAATGACCAAGATTAGTGTTGGATTAGTTTAGTTAAATGCCTCGGTGTGACTCGGCCCATAATTTAAGCACTATACGTTACTGTTCAGCTATGAAACGATGGGATACTAAACACAATGCGTAACGGTAAACGTTCAATGTGATTGCTGGTAGGTAAATTAAAAGTTATTCAAATCCAGCATCGTTTCGCTCTTTTCAACGTTATTCTTTCAAAAGACGTAGGCGGACAGGAGGCGCGTACCGCGAATCAAAATTCGAAGACACGTTTTTTTTAGCAAGAGGGGTTATGCGAACCACCAGCTACCTGACCTGTGGACAGGCTGTAAACAAAGGTCAGTACATTTTTTTTCGAAACGAATTTGGACGGCACGCCAGGATCGCAAATTTTATTGGGTTTAAGGGGCGCAGCTGCTCAGTTTCCATCATCAAGTGGGATGACCGAATACACAAAGGACAGCTTTCTGGAGGGGACGTAGGAAGACAAGAGCTAGAGATCTCCAGATTGACGCTGACGCTCACTTGACTTGCTGGAACGGGGTTATTTTAAAACACCCCACATTTCATTACAACTCACGTTATCCTGGATGCGTTCAACGTATAGATGGTTTGATAATTTGACTGGTGTTAAAACAGTGATCCACCGTACTTAGTTAGTGACATTATCGTCGGAATTTAAGGGGTCCCATCGTCCCCTGGAGTCACTTGAGTTTGGGGGTGAAGAGATCGTCTGCACCTCTGGAACTAGGCTCTACTGGGTAACTCATGTGAAAGTGAATTCGAGTTGCCCACATTGCAATAAAAGATACGCTGAAGCAAAGAGGACCCGCGATTTACCTCAAGTTCTCCAATTTGGTCTAGCCTCAGATGAAGAGTCAAAAAAGGAAATCAACTTCATGGAGGTGATGGCGATGATGAGTATAATTTCCGCCGATGCAGTGTTAGTTGAAGCGACGGATTGAGATTGTGGCCTGCACTGAAAGACCAGATAGTTAATAAATCGGGTAGTAACGAAGTGCGAAGTGCACCAAGTTCGTCTGATACAAGTACCGTGCTCCCAAGCGATGTTGCGGTACTCCACTTGGTGATCACTTCTGAATGCATCTGATTTTCCTAGACTTACCGTCTGCTCACGATCAACTTTCCTGCCAATGCCGACCCTCGGGTATTTGTTCTGAGACAGGGAGGTTGGAAGCATTCGGAAATCCTAGCGAACGGACGTTATTGCTCGATATGATTAAGACGACGGGTATTCCGGTGATCTCTACCCACCGTTCCGTTCACCATGTAGGCGCGCATTGTTGTATCTCAGTTGCATATATGGGAAGTGATCGGGTGCCTCCAAAAAGACACTTCCCTGTGCCATTCCTTTGCAACAGATTCCTTAGCATGGTCTGATTACCTTTTCTTTCATCTCTTAATGCGGACTGAACTCACTGTCTAATAGTGTTTTGGTTTTATTATCGTACGATACTTTGGTTATCGTAAACGTTAAAATTCCCGCTTCCCTTGATAGATTCTGACGTTAAACTCACCGAAACCAACAGTTCCTGTGGATAACAAACCGCTTTGCTTAGTGGACGCCCAACTCGCGTGGGGAATGGCAAGGCCGGGTGATATGGTGCGTAGCGTGGCTGGTTCAACATCCATCGTGAAGCGATTCTTGAAGCCTGGTATAACCGAACGAAGCGAGTTATCTAGTGTGCCTCTGTCTGCTGAGGAGATCGATTCATGTCTGACACCTAGAACTAAGAACAGTGAGTGGCTTTCAAATTTTCAACTTTGAACACGTCTCAGTAAGGGACAACTGCCATCGTGCTGACTATTCGCTGAGGTTAACAGTGTGGTGTAGATATTTCACCGGGAATAAGGGTGACGTATTCAGCACCTCTTGATTGCTTGCATCTGTTTATTCTTCCAAAGATGTTATATAACTCTCTTGTGGTAGGCCATGTTCGATACCACTCTGTTGGTCCGTTTTTGGTTTGCGTAAAAGGCTTTTGAGCGGTTGAATGATCCGTGTTTTCTCTTCATAGCTGCCCGTATTGTAATCTCATTCCGATGACCAATTGAATATTCCCTACTTCTTTCGATTCCCATTGGTAGTGTGACGCTTTCTTGTACGTTCTGGCATTCCACTTTGCCTTTTCCATGGTTTGATCTGGTAGTTTTTTTTATCCACCGTGTTGCTATCTCGTTCGTTCTTTTATCATCAACTTCAGGTGTTGCCTAAATCTTTTCTGTCCAGGTATCTGTAGACTGGATCAGTACCTAAGCTGTTCTGTTCAGTACCAGACTCCAGTGGAGTTTCATTGTTTCAGAGAGGTTTGGTAAACAATCGGTGGATTTATTGCTGGGCAACGTTTCTCTTTTGACACAAAAACTTCGTCGGGCCAAGTGAGTAAGTAAGTAGGTTGATTGGGTTTTAGGACAGTCAGGGAACTAATCCGTGAGATTTCTTGTGACTAGCCGACATGATCGTGCTGCTTATAAAATATCTCACGGATTGGCTCCCTGACTGCCTTAAAACCCAATCAACCTGCTTACTTACTCACTTGGCCTTACGAAGCTTTTGTGTCAAAAGCGAAACGTTGCCCAGCAGTGAATCCACCGATTGTTTACCAAACCCCTCTGAAACGATGACTTCCCAATCGGTCCCAATTGATTGAGAGCTTCATTAATCTTTTACCGGCCGACGTATTGTTGCTGGTGCGAATTAAACATCCAACATATTACCAGGCACTTTTCGGAGGAAGTTGACACCACCTTGGTACATTCTATACCTCTTTGTTCATCTTCATTGTGCGCGTTCAATTCATTCCTTGCTCTCAGTCGACCTCCGCTCTATCTGATTATTTTCCCAGATTTATCGCAGAAAACAGCCAGCTCCCATGTCCCTAGTTTGGACTGGTGACAGCAAAAGCGATTGTTACATTCTTTCAAGGATTCTACACTCACTTGCGTGTTCCATCTGGCCTAATGTTAGTGTTCCAAACGGAAGAATCATCATAAACAATTTACGGGTTGATAGCACACGAGTTAGGATTTCACGAATGCCATTATTCGCAAACGAGTGACCCTTATCTGGCAGATGTGCACACAATGTTTACACGTGTGTTTTCGTTGAGATGGTGGCACTTGTCATCCTCAACTGATGCTGGTCTGGATAAATGTCACAACGAAATCGGTATTTTGCGAAGATAGTCAAGTGTTTGTGCGATGCACTTTAATTTGGGGTTGGTGACCGATGAATAGATGGGAATAGGTACGTTTAAAGTTCGTCTAGTCTGATCTTTTTTTTTTACTTTCTACAAAATAGCAATGATATTCCACTTTGCGACCTTGTCGCAGCTGCACCCCAAATGAAACTCGCATTCACCTGTTCGCAGGTGTGCTTTTGTGCAGAGTAGACACGCAATGATGGTTGCACATTGTCGCAGGAATAAAAGAAACACATGGTTGGTGAATGAATTTACATATTCGCCCCGGTTTTTCATGTTTTTGGGTTTCACCTAACACGTGCTTGGGACACTTACGGGATATACCACGTTAGCGATCCAATTTACAATCATCCTCTCCTCCTTAGCCGATTTGCCTAGCGTAGCGGAATTTCGTCCTTCATCGAGTGCTGGGCTTGTGCTGTGTGAGATGGATGCTGAATCGATCTGCAATAGAGCTCTAACGTGTTTGTTTTAATGCCGTTCCATCGTGTAGATACCTTGCTCTTGTCTGTTTCCCCATGGAATGGTGGACATTTTATACTGAGTGCCTTCGCCTTCGTTTTTTCTCTTCTTGTCCGCATGGCAGTTAAACAGCAATGTCCACTGTCCTTGGTGATGAGAGCAACAGCAACAGTTTCGTGTCCCCTAGCTGGGATTATTTCACGTGTTTTATGTCGCGTAAACCGGCAAAAATGCAAATCGGCGGTGGTCAATGACCTTGACATTTCGCTCACTTAAACAAAATGCTACGTGCAACATGTCACGGGAAGGTGCAAATTGATTAGACTAACTCACCATTGAAATAGCAACTTCGAAAACCTTATAGTTTCGGCGAACTCGATTTGGGTGTGCCAATAGCCTGCGGCGCGATCGGTATAATGAGACTGAAAATTGTACGCGGCTAATTCCTCATAAAGAATGAAAGCTGGGGTTCATGAGTTGTGTGAATTTTGTAGACGCAACGTACTACTAACAAAGTTAGTGAAATCTCCTGAACAACCCATGACTGGTTTTGTGCTTCTTCGAGCTCATCAGTTAGGCACAGTCCGTGAGTCTCTGTCAACCCTATGTTCTGCTTGAACCCGAATAGCATGAAACGCTACTAATACACTCATCTACATACCAGTTTGGTTTTGACGAGCGGCTCACCCAGAAGCCAGCTGAAAGTCATAAACGAGAGATTCAGTTGGGTCTCGCGTGAAAACCAAATTGGTAGGCAAACGAGTGTATTAGCCGAGTTGGATACGCGTTACGCAAGCGGGAAGGAAAACTTACCGCGTGAATCGGTTTTCCAATTGCAGGCATCACCGATCGCCATCACAATTGAAAGCCTCATTGGAACAAAAATCGCTTGTTATTTACGTATTACTTGTACTTAGGCCTCAACTTTTGGCATGCAGTGTTGGGGTTTTTGAAGATAACTCTTCGCTTCCTAACCGAACCCAGAAGATGACTTTTCAACTTTGTTGATGATTCGACTGCTGACAGGACGAGGACTTGATCTTGTTTAGCAGTTCTGAAGGTGACTTGCAATGAAACCGGTTTTCTCTAATCACCGGAGCTACACGTCCCTTTTCATATCCACAAACTGTCAATGAAAAATTCTCCAGGAACCTGTTGTCTAGGTGTGCGTTGGTATCCCAGTTTTCTGTTTCGGGAACTAACCACTTTCATGTGTGGTCCCTGTGATAGGAACTAGTATAACATCGGGCATTCCCAGGTATTGAGTCGCGGACCAGGTGAAAGTAATCCACCTTCGTCAATACCCTGCTCATAGACTTGACTCTCGTTGTGTGGTGTGATTGCAGTCTCATCAGCATGTAATAATTAACGTGCAATTAATTAGTAATTAATTAGCAATTAGTAATTAACAAGTAATTACAAGTCCAGCAGCCCGTCCACACCGATGAGTATTGTGGGCACTGTTTATACGCACATTCGCTAAGTGGAGAGATCTGGGGATTTCAGAAGTGACAGGATATTCAGAGGTTAGACACTCTATTTGGATACTGTCCTCTGTGTAACACAAGGTGGCTTGGGATGTGAGCTTCGCCCAAATGGCTGGTTTTCGGATAGACGGTAACCTGGGGGGGGGGGAGGGGAGCGCAACTAACATACCATTTCGAATTAAAGTTCCAGTTCTGAAAGTTCAAAGTTTGCGACTTCACGCTTCAACTTTTCTTCCCTTAGGTTGGCGGGTTTTTTGGGACGCGGATTCCGCACGCGTGATGACTAGTCTTTCAACAGAAAACCGATGTTAGTGGGAAACTGACTGAAATTGCAGCGGATTTTCGAGCAAGGACGACAAACTTACAAGCTTTCTTCAAAATGTCTAGTCTACTGATTTGCAGTTGGAGGGAAATGGATATAGTTGTGCGTTCGCGAATTCAGTTCCGAACACTTGGGTCTGTTTGAAACCGTGATTCCAAAAACAGCACTTGTTTGAATATACTCTCTACAAGAACCAGTGTATCACTGTTTCAAAAATACGGAAGGATGTCAGCCTTCGTCCCCCATCCGCTTAAGGAAATCTCCGTTCAACAGAGCAATCAGGATTATTTTAAGCGCAGAAAAGTTCTGTTCACTTCGCCAGATACTCCTATTTGCTAGGCAGTTTGTTTGTTTACGGGAGACTGAACTGAATCCAGCCTGAATCTGTCAGAAACCCTGTGAGTAGTTTCATATGAAGTACTCTCTGGTTGCTTTCCCTGGCGTGAAGGATTCTCCCCAGGGAAACAATTCGGCAGCAGTTTCCGTGCTATTTATTCCATATCGGGATCAATTCTATCCTTCACTCAGAACCTCCGTTTATTGTGATGGGAAAAAATCGTTAAAACATTAGTCTAATAAATTCTCCATACATAATATTCGGAAACCAAAGTTGCACACTAATTTGGTTTTAACCGGAGATGTACGGGAGATGTATGGCGGCGAAGCATCAGTGTCGAACGCTGTTGTGCCATCGGTGATGATGATGGTGATGACAATAATGGTGACTTAGCTCTTAAAAGAACACTGCTCGAGAAAATAATAATGCGGTATCTAGAACATCGCACCAGCTGAAACATGAAGCGTACTTGGTGCAGTACATTTGGTTGACAAATGTCGTAAACGAGTGATTCAGCGGGAATCCAATTGGGTGTTTCGTTAAAACCAAGTTAGTGTGCGAATGAATGTATTGTGCGAATAGCCTACAACTTGGGTCCAATGAGGACATAAAGTTGATGGGTGTTTGAGGACTACATTCACTTGATGGGACCCAAGAAGAGTGAAACCCGTCATGGGTTTTCGCGGAGTTTCCAGCAACCTTGTGATTGATGTTCATTCTGTTACACGTACTTATTGCGATTGGTCGGTTGATGGGGAGTTGGCGGGGCAACTCGTCCGGTTAAGTACATGAATTTTTCCGTCAGCCACATCTTTTTTGACAACATGTTTTACGTGTGATTAGTTCTGTCGAAGTCATCTTCGAACTAAGCTTGTTATGAACTTGGAGCGCTTTTCTTTGAAGATAGCTGTCCAAACCTGATTCGTCTCATCTTTACTAGGATATAAACCCCCTTTCTAATTCGTCCATCTAGATGAGTGGACTCGCTGTATCAAATATTGATTCATCATATTGTTCTTGGTTTTCTGCTAGTGAGTGAATTTCGTCTACAAGAACGTGCAGAACACGTGTACGCTGAAGCCGAACGCACTCTGGCCTTTTACGACCTCTGTAACCCGCTCACACCTGCAGGGGACGTTGAAAATGCACAAGCGATCACTCAGAAACTCGGTGAACTGATGAATGAGAGTCAGCGATCATGCGCACAGCTGTATGACTGTTCCTGTCCAGCTCTGGACGAACTGATTTCAATCTGCAGGTGAGTGCTTGCCAAAGTGTGCTCATCTAGGGCACCACATGCAGGGCAAAACAGAGACAACTTTGTTAGATAATCCTCCATCTTTTATCTCAACCTTTTCTGTGGACAGTGCTGGAATAGATTCGATTCGAAAAAAATCATGTAAGGGTTTTATTTCTCAGGTCCCCTCCTTGGTTTGGTTCTCGAGGGTACACATCCCGTTTGGGGTTTCCGGCCTCCTTAGGCTCTTCGTTCACAACAGTGAATAGTTTTCCACAATCCCCATTTTATTATGATGTTCCTTTCATCTGGTCTACCAGTATTCCCTTCGATTGCAGCTAATCACATTGCCGCTCGTGGCCGGACGGTTAAGTATTCAACCACTAGCCCGAAGGTTGAGAGTTCGAAACTCTATGAGTTTCATTAGGTGCGCGTTGCTGATGATTCCCAATATGGATGGAACAGCTGTACAGTGCCCCCCCGCCCCGCTTCCCAGTGTAGATTGTTGGAAGTTACTATGTGGGAAAATAAGGGGTCACTGAGAGCAACTTCTCCTCAGAGGAAAGCCCCCGGGCGAGAAGTCTGTCGTGTCCGGCCTCTGGGTGTCCTTCCCCGTGAATAATCACGATATTACTTTTCTGAGTTCATGACTATCTGGGGGCCGAAATAAAGCTGTCACACTGTTGTGGTTGTCGGGTTTCTGGGCTGCAGTGATTCCGCGGGCTATACTGGCTGGAACTTGGTTCCTAAAGTTTCAACCGTCCCAGAAAGGCCAAAAGGGAGCAGCCCGACGAAGAAGGACGAGTTCACGTGCTGCGATGAATCGTAGTACGAGGCGGTCTGAAGGCAAAGTCGTACTGTCCTCTGCGATAGGAGTGTAAAGGCAGTAAGGCGTTTTCCACAGGCGACAAGTCTATCCATATTTACAGAAGCAGCGTTGCTGTCTTCCCCCGAAGAAGGATGGGCTAGAGAAGATCAACCCTGAAAACCACACACTCCGATCAACAGACAGTTGACCGTGACCACCGGCGAGTTATTCAACACGGTCGAAACACTTTCCAAATCAAAGACTCTGGTACTGCACAAGAGACACCTACTGAGGGAAACTGCACTAGGAGTGAGACATTAACGCCTTTCTCCTTGCCTCCTCGGGCAAGGCTGCCCCTTGCAGCCAAGCGAGTCAGACTCCGGGAAGCGTCTTCCAAGAAAACCCCAACAACTGCTGCCTTGTGGGTCAGACTTTCGAGTCAAAGGTTCAAGTTAGGGTTCCTCAACCGAATCCCCTTCTTTGGCTTGGGCAACCGGGAAGTATCATTCACCTTTGCAGCTCTTCGCTCAGTGGCTTTCCAGCACCCCTCTCCCCCACCCTTCAAACGATGCAGTTTCATTAGCCCAGAGAAAATGAACCGAAATAACCTCAACAGATCTAACCTTTCACCTTTATATTGTAGTTCAAATTGGGTGACAAGCATCTCTTGCTTTCCTTGTGTCGATGCATGTTGTGTTTCCGGAATACGCATACAAAACCTCACTTCACTTGTGCACCTCAAGCCGGTGTGGAAGTTGCCCTCACTCCCAAGGCTGAACGCGCCTTACTGAACTGGATTTCAGCAAACAGTCGTCTTTGCGCTGTGTGATCGTCTAGTTCAATTAAGATCAATGCAGGTCGGTGCGTTTAGCCTGTCAGTTACCGACGAAGAGCATCAGTTAAACACCACCGTTCCTTCTGGGGTACGCAACTTGACTCTGGTCACACCATCATGCGATCAGCGGTACACTTCCCACCAGCAATATGCGTGCCAAGGCAGAGCAGCTCCGTTCATCAACTTCGATAAGTTTCGATAGCTCAAGAGTATCGAGCTGATCTGGCTGGAAAGCCACTGGAAGTGCACGGTGATGCAGATGACGAAGATTTCTTGGAGGTTTAAGGGAAGCGGGTGAAAGAAGCCATTATCTCAGCTTTTGAGACCTGTTTATCGACTCAACTCGATTAAATAAATGGTGGATATCATCGAGATCAGTAGGTAGTATTGTTGCCAGAAAGTCCATAGCAGCAACTAGCGACTGTGATGGCGTACGCAACTGCCTCAAACATAGGATAATGAAGAGCTTGAACAATGACAGAGAACGCTTGTGGATTTCGAAGGCCCAGACTTTCGCTGCAGGCAACAGCCACGAACTGATTCAATCAACGCGCCAAACGAAGACAGGTGTTAGTGAAACAAACAATATGCGAAAAAGTCGAAACAGCAGTTCGCTACCTCAAGCGTCGTCTTGAGCGGTGAAACGAGCACTTTAAAGACCAGTCTAGCTGGTTTCCTTTAACACAACCGCTGAAAGAACCGAGTGGGTCTGAATGGAACATCGACACCGACTTACCAACAGCATGAGCTGTCACTCCTGAAGCACGATAAGGCAGGAGATTTGGAACCGTCATCCTAGTTTTCAACAAGGGCGAAACGTCGGAATGCGAAGATCACCGTGGTATCAGCCAGTTATCTGTCGCATCTAGGGTGCTCTCTGGCACTATTTTGCGCAGTTTGATGGATTATCTGGGGGAGAATCAAGCTGGGTTTCGCTCTGGCCGAGGACAGTATCTTTGCCTTGAGACAAACCCTTGAACAGCCTCTGTCGCATGGTTCGGCATGCGCTTCATGCCTTCAAATTGTGAAGTCATGCTACAGGGTTGAGTGCGATCAAACCCAAACCTTGCGCTTACAGACGAGCCAATCGACCTTTTGATTCTGTCGATCGTCAGAAACTTTGACAAAGGTGATCAAAGGTGTCCCTTCCGTATTTATATCCTATAAAGGGCATTGTGTGCGAACTTCTGTGGGTGCGTACGACTGGCTGGAGACGAGAAGGACGGGAAGGACAGGGCAGCTTTTACCAACCTGCGACGCCCCGGTGGACTGGCTGGAGACGAGATTACTTATCAGATCGGGAAGGACAGATAAACTTTTACCAACCTCCGACACGTATGGCACCGACGAGAAGTCAGTTTGTCTGTTAAGGACAGAGTTTACACTGCGATAGCGCGATTCATGCTTCATTTTGGTTCGAAAACGTGGTCTCTACGCGCAGAAGACATACGACATCTATCAGTGTTTGACCACCGGTGTCTTCAAAGCATTGATCAGGTTTAGTGGGAACATCGAATCAGTACTGTTGAGGTACGCTAGATGATCTTGGGAAGAAGGAACTCTTCCGTGATGGATCAATTACTCACGTTTCACAGGTTACGCAGGTTAAGACAGAAGACCGTCTACCTCGCACAGCTCTTTCCGCCTATCCGTATATTGAGTGCGCAGGTTAGGACAGAAGACCGTCTACCTCTTTCCGCCTATCCGTATGCTGAGTAGAAGCAATCAAGTGGTGGACGGTGTATGAACTGGCAACGAAGTATGAGAACACTGACCAATAAACTAGACCGGTCGACAACTACGGTCTCCATAGATCGAGACCCAGGGACTCATCTCACCAATGGTTAACGATACTGTCATAAAGGACTCAATCGTGCAGTCAGTGGCGCTTGTGCATCGAAGATATCGCCTTCAATACGTTGCTGCCCTGTTCCCGATCTACCCAAACATGTCATCGTCTCAAAGGCCTGGTTGTATGTGTCACACTATCCAACTTTCCGGTGATCGAAATTGTAGCAACTAGGACAAATGTGCCTATGGTACTCATATCCAAATCGACCTAAATGCCACTTCTAAGTAATTATCCATAGAATTGAGCTCGATTCAACGTGACGACCTGCTTTGATTAGCTGCTTGTTTATCTCACAGAAGTTAGACTTTTGCGCGGTAGACCAAGGAGGTGTTATTATAATTCGCATAACCTCATCAAATGGTCCGTTGCCTAGTGTAGCCAAGTGGTTGGACCCGAAGGTTCATGGTTAGAACCAAACTTCAGCGTCTTGGTCGCTGCTGTCTAGGCTTGGGCAACTTGGCAATGTCTTGTCTCTTGTGCTCTCCCCAGGTCGCATTTTAGCCAGGCACAGAAAGCGTGCTACAACGGACTGACTAAGGTTACTATTATTATGTCATTATTTGCTTGGTGTGTCATCTTCGCACTTCCTTGGCTGGTCAACTTCTTTGACCAGTTTTAGCATGATGACTATCAGATGCTCACGTTTTATGTCAGTTTGCGTTTAGAATTCACCTCCTTGGTTGCATGAAGCCATTCTAATCCAGCCTAACCACTACTCATGCCAGTTACACGAAGTAGGCTTGCACAGGGACTGACGACTTCAGACAAAGCCCATCCTGCTAAGCGATCAGGCTGATTTGTGATCCTCCACGAGATTTGCAAGATGTTGCAGCAACTCAAACGGCATCCGAAGGGCACACCCGCATGCTGTAGTCACGGGTCGTAAAAGCCAGTCCACGATAGTGAATTCTAGCCGGACTTAGCTTATACAACACTTAAGTACAGACGTGATCCTTTGATTTCTAAGTAATCTGTTCGTTTCTCTCTCTCTCTCTCTCTCTTACATGCTAGAGCCTGGCTGACTAGCAGGCCAGCCTGTCTTGCATGTTTCCTTCCCACTGAGAGAAATTGCAGTTGGGTGTGGGCATTCGGTTCATCCGAAACATTTGACAGGCCAACCGCATGCGAATTTATCTTTCGGGGGGTTATAAAGCTTATCAAAAACGCTTTTATAAGTAATGAATTAAGGGTAACTAATCCAATCTGACCCGTTTGTTAGTCGCAGGTCGCCAGTTAAAGGTAATCTCTTAAGCGCCCGAATCACCCCGACGATAAACGTGTTCTTAATTTTGATAGTAGTATACACCTTGGTTCATGAATGTAATTGAAACGTGCTCGATGGATGATTCTTTGTCCCTGTTTGAACGTGGTATAGTCCATGGGGAACACCCAGAGTTGGTTTTTACGGGCACAATGTGGCATTAATGGGAATGGTCGGGATTGGCATATGTGTGGGGAGGATCAACAACAGATTGATGCGCATTACGGTTAAAGAACAACCGCCAATTTCCTCTTACACATGGAAAGCACACTGCAGCCCATCCACCCGTTTTTCCCTATGGTTCCTCAATCGTTGTGTTAATTTCATCTTCGAATGACACACCACGGTGGTCAGAATAACCCTTTGGGCTGAACAGCTGGTAGCATGAATCACAACAAGCTCGCTGACCGTGGGATTCTTTCATGGACTTCCTCACATCACAACATTGTATGTTTCCAGAAACCAGTTTCCCGATTATCCAGAGTTCTCTGGGCTGTTCGTTTACTCCTACCTCCTTGTGATCAAATCACTTCTACGGGAGCGGTGTCCACTTGTGGATATCACGTTTCCTTTCGCGAAGCTGTTGGATTGTTGCATGCTCGCCACATCACCTTTCATACCTATAAGATTGCCTGGAACAAAGTGGATAATGGACTAATTGATTGGATTAGGGAAATTCACATCTCACATAGTGCATCGTGAGAGGAATTGGAAGATCCAACATGGCGGCATGTTTAAGGCAATGCATCTGATTACATGTTTGTTTCCGACCGCTTTCCTTTAGTTAAACACTGGGAAAGTAATTTGGTTTTCTCACGTAGATGTCATCGCATGAAAGAAAGGTAACAATGCCTAAATTCGACAATTCGTTTCGACCTACCCAAAGCTCAAGCGTGATCGCGCGACATCAGTGAATTGCAACGACCGGTAAGCACTGTGAAAAGGATATAGTCTGGGATTTTGCCACGGAGAAGTGCATAAATGAAACTGTAATCAATTCACCTCTCAGAAATTTGCATATCAACTTTCTTCCCAACGGTTTGAGGTTCTGATCCCATTCGGTGCCCATCATCAATAGCAAGACCGCCGGTGTTGAATACCAGTGTTCCATTAGCGTATAATCAAGCTATCTTATCGAGAGAAAGTCCCTCCGTAGAAAGAATAGGGAAATGGGGAAAAGAAAGGGCCCGGAACCAGTCTGCCACAAAACTGGGACGTGGTAGCACTTCCAACACTTGATCAGGCGATTGGGGTTGAAACTGCTAATATGAACATCATTTACGAGAAATACACTCATTGGCAAATCAATGTGATTTTCATGAGAGACTCGACTGAATCTCTCGTTTATGATGTTCTACAACTGAATGTGCTGCACACAGACCGCCTCATGTTTCAGTTGGCACGATATTCGAGATATCGCATTATATTTTCATAAAGGACTGCGCCTACTTGATGAGCCCCAAGAAGGGCGAAACTGGTCGTGGCTGTCGAAGAGTTTTTAGCAACCTTGTGAGTAGTTTCCTTCATAAACATCATTTACTTTGGCCCGACATTGTGTGATCACTAACCGAACGAAGGAAGGGTCGCGTAGGTTTTATCGTGCAAGCTATGTGGGATCCCTGGCACCCAGATTTCGATCGATTCTCTCATCAGATATTGATAAACCCAACAGGGTTGCCAGCGGTTTTTTGGTTCCCAAATCTTCATCATAGGTTGATATATATTTACACTATAGAGTTCTGAGAAACCTCGTTTACAAAACATGAATATGTTTCATCGCTTCAACTTGCTTTAGGGAAAATCCTAGATGAGTTTTAACTGGGCTACATCACTCATGCAACTAAGCCTAATTTGCATCATTTTTGTCACTGATTTTAAGCTTGAAATTTTTGAAGTCAGGCAATAGTGATTAATACGTTCGGGGGAAAATGTTTGGGAAAAAATAAGGGAAGAATGTGTGAATACTCTTGTTGTGCTCGCACATCAGATCTTTCAGATAATACCGGGCACGATTGACCATATCGTGCGAAATGTTCGAGCCTGTTGAAGCATTCTCGACAAATAAACTTTCAACAGAACAGACAAAGCATCTCAAATGACAAAGGTCTGGGACGCCGACTTATTACATAAGTCGATACTCGTTCAGCTGTAGCTCTTCAAACGTGCTTGCAATCGGACAATCTACACGGCCGAAATGGCTTTGACGATGAGCTCTTTTTTGGCGAGTTTTTAATGATGTGGAGAAGTGTACTAGCGATGTTATGTTTCAGGCATGATCACACGTTGTTCTTGGGTCGCCTTCGTTTACTGTCCCTGAATTCATTGATATAGCAATGATATACTTGTCTTTTATGGTTTTAAGTAAGTTTCAAGTGAGCCAGTTGCCTCTTTTTACTGACCTTGACACTGGAATTACAACAGACTGTCATCAGCCTGGGAGGCGTTATCCGTGCGATGCTGGATTAGAAAGAATTTTTTTTACCCCATGTTGATATGCTCATTACTTACATATGGGGGGTTTATGAGGAAGCGATTTGGGTAGACATTCAAAGATGGGGTCTAGACAGTGCGTGATATTTCCACCGACATTAAAAACGTGGATGAGGACAGAACTGGTGAGTAAACAAATTTCGAAGCGAGGACAGTGTTGAAAAACTAGTTCCAATGCTTGCGTTCACTTTTAGACTAAAATTGGGGTCTCCGGACCAAGTTTGAGTCGAACGTGTGATTTGGGACTACGTGCGGTTTTCAAGATTTCAGAATGAATGGTCATCACTTAGCATTGTTTGAATGTGCTCGTCGCTTGTACTAGGGACTAAATTACAGTTAAGCGGAGATAACTGATGATTAGTTGATTTAAATACGGTAACTTGGTAAGAAATCAAAACAATTCGATGTTGGTTGGGGTCCAATCACAACCGAATGCGCCGAGCCCAGCTCGTGTGCAGACCTCGATAGTGGTTATCCTTGTTGGGACCTATACTAGACGGGCAGAAGGGATGATATGATGCATTTTAGTAGTAGGTCGTAAGATCTCCAGATTGGGTATTTCATGCAAACTGAAACGATGAAGCTGATCAGTTTGGGGAGTCCGGGAGGATATTCTGTGTGAGGATGAGGCGGCTTTTTGGATATTTCGAGTCGCTACTACTCAAATGTGGTGGTCAGTTGCAAGATATTGACCTAGCGTTGGTACCATTGGTCCGAGCTGTGGACAGTCTGTAGACCCGTCCCAACAGTGTCGACCCGGGTTTTTAGCTGACCACCTTGACAATAGCACCAATGGTGCAGTGCAGGACGAAGAGCAGCCCCGACAGTATCCGTAGCTGGGTGGCGAAGGATGTGTCTGACCAATTGGAGTGGACATTGTTGGGTTGGCTGTTTGAGGCGAACGAATACAAAGCATCGACGGCGTACCCTTTCATTCGACACACGGTATTGGGGACTTACTCTGAGGATGTTTCTCAAATACTGTCGAAACATTCCATTTTACAGGTGTCTAAGTCACTAATCGGCCAGGTTCCACAAACAGAGTAAAACAGATCAAGTGAAAGACCGATAGATCCGAACGTTAGCCTTCAGTTCACTTTCCCGTGCTTCAGTTGTTTGGACGCTTTTTGAACACCGTCCAAGCAGGTCGTGACTTTGACCTTAGACTGGCCGTTCGGAAGGATGGTTGAACTGAGGTATGTGAGCTCACAGACACTCTCAAGTGCCACTCCATCGATACTAAACGGTACGCGAGAGCGCTCACGGGTAAAAGGCGTTGATTTTTTGATGCGTTGACTCCAAGGTTGACCCTGTTGAAGACCTGCTGTAGACTGGTGGTCTGCATCGAGGACAGCTATATCATCCGCGAGTTCAAAGTCCACGATCGACACATTTTACGCTTACGAATAGCGTAGGTACCTGGACTGAATGTATACTTCCATATTCCACTCAGAGGTTGAAATCCTAGAGCACGTTAAAAAATTGAAGCATGTTCCTGCCAATAATGCTGACTTTCTGAAGGCTTAGTTCGTCGGTACTGCTCACAGCATTAGCCCCTTGTGTCCAGATCAGCTTGCGTACTGTTTAGGATAGATAATTTTGTCCCATCAGTGGTAGGTGCACGAGTCCTGATGATGTTTTTTAACCAGACGTCTCAGATCTTCCTAAAAAGTCGTCTCGTTTTCGAGGAAATATGATTGAGAGCGTACCTGGGGACAACTCATCAACGCCACTGCATAACCGTTCTGTTGTAAACGTACTAAACTTGTTTTCCGCCAGATAAAAAGTCATTGAAACTGACATTTGCTTACTAGGAATATCTGTTTCATCTTGTTTTCCAACTTGTCCAGATCTGCAGGTGCGATTGGCAGTCGACTCACTGGCGCTGGTTGGGGTGGTTGCACCGTCTCCTTAGTACCCAAAGCAATAGTCTCGGATTTCATGAGTCGGGTACGAACGGAGTACTACCTGAAGAAGGGGATGAAGGAAGAGGCAGTAAAGTTGATCTTCGTCAGTAAACCCGGTCGGGCCGCCGGCTATATGGTTGTCAACTAGATCTCGGTGAATGATCCCAAACTACGGCGAAATTTCCCCAGACCTGCTTTTCCTAGCACTTTTTTCAATTATTGTGCAATCGATCCGTCAATCCATCATCCTCTGTAGGTTGTGTGATTTTTTTCACGTTTGTATCTTTTTACGACGACCGGGGACTGGGTAAAATACACAGCGATTTTAAATTAACTTCGAAAAAAAACTCTTGTCTCTAAATGACTTGCTTCAGTTAGTCGTATCGAGTAAATTTACACAACGAATTGGGTGGGATTTTCGACACATTCCTCATCGCACGTGACTTGTCTTTTGATTTGAACTAGCGCATTTGACTGTACTTTTCAAGGTTGTCTCGGTACACCCTTGTGATCCACTGCATATCTCGAATAATTCCAGGTTGTGGTGTCGTATGCGCTACTTGTGTTCAAGTGTCAGAATACTTGCTAATGTCCTGATCAGAACTGCCCACACTCCCCTTTGTTCTTCCGAACTTCGTGTAGGTAAATTTCCAATACAAATAAGATTTATCAGAGCAATCACCTCCGTAATTCTTCAGTGACAAGCATAGTTGTCTGGTTGTCCTTGAATTGGGCGTTTGTCTAAGTAAAATTCCGGGGCACACCAAAAATGGCGTATTGTTCAGTTGTCAAGCAGGAGCAACAGAACTGACCTATATGTCGCGGGAACGTGTGCCCATCGGCTGCCTAGTTAGGAACACATTTTGAGTTCCGCCACTTTAATCACTGAATCAGTGGGCGCTCAGTATTCGCACAATGGAATTGAATTTTCGAAAGCCACGATGTGTCCCTGATTGGCTAAAAGGAACAGGCGATTGAGTTCAGAGTACGTGTTCAAACTTTTGAGCCCCATCTGGGCATCCTGGGGTATCCGCGATGCTAGGAAAGTATTCCACCGGACTTTTTCCGCCAGAAACATGATTGCTTCAGTGGACAATGAAATTCGGTTTGCTGCATAAAATATGAGGGTAGATTAGGACGTTTTTTTGGTTTGGGCACGTACGCAACAACATGCAACATTTTGACGTTAAAGTTTTACTCCCCTCGAAAAAGGTTTTGCAGCTAAGAGCACTGTGTGGTTAATTGGCCCCGACTTAGTGTGCATAAACAAAACGCTCCCTACATTATTCGCGGAAAAGCGATCGTAGGTCGTTAAACTGAGCGAAGGCCATGAACCTTATCGTGGTTTGACGGTTTGCGTACCTCGGGAATCTACCGGAGGATGCGCGTCCAGCATCCGCAGAGTCTCTCCTGCAAGGTTGGTTAATGAATAGAGGTTTGACGATCACAGTCTTCTGGACATCGAGGTTTGGGATTTGAGCGAGTGTGGTAATTGGTTTCTTAAATTTGAGCCCGTTGAATAGTCTCACGCTTACTACCACCAGCTTACCATCGGGATCTTGAGCCAGAAACTTTGATTAATAGACCTTGTCTTGCTCGTCACTAGATTTTGGTGTCCTGATGGTACTTCAGCCCACATACAAGCATGAATTTCACAGACAAAAGTAGCTTCACGCGACAAGGTGACGTCAGCCGGGTCGCCTCATTTTTTGCATACTGCAGGGCTGATTGGCAAAATCATGTAACTGCTGATGCTTTCCATCATAAATCATGATCATGGGCTTTCGAACCTCCAACGCATGAGATATTGCACTGTACCAGTCCCCAAGTTGACTTTTGATTTTGATGTCATTACTTGGGTAGAAAAACAATCGTGAATAGCCTAATGACAGTTTGTGCGGGATCGTAACCTTTTGATTGCTCTTGTCAATTGGTTATGAAATACATCTCAGACGTGTAAGTGGCCGAAATGACGGAACGCTTCGAATGACACATGAGTGGTCCCTCCTCGGGGGGAGCCATTGCAGCAATTCTGTACTTCTGTTAATTAAAGTTACAATAGGATAGTAGCAGTATGCTTTGTTTCATGGGTGGAGGCCAGCTTGAATGGGTCGCTTTGTAACGTAATAAATCATACGGGAATACAAGAATATGAAAACAAGAATTTTCAGCAGGCCAGTGTCTTCGAAACAAAGTTAACCCAGTTCACGGTACACTGGCCACGTGACATGTAAAGTGGCCATTTTTATCCTCATGTTAACATGAACTTACGAGTTCGTATTTCAGTCCAGTTTTGTTTGCTCTTCTGCGTACCGCGTTCGCTTGAAGATATGTTACTCCTAAACCCACGTGCGCCAAATTGTGTTTGGATGTCAAATCAGCGCAATTAAGTGTGCCACATTTCTACTCATTGAATGCAGTTCGGTCGACTCTTGGATTGCCGTTCCTCTAAGAGGCCAACCGATTATTTCCGAGGTGAGGTATGATATCGGTAGCTTTGGAAGTCTGTTGTTTGATTATGTGCCTGATGCAAAGAAAACTAGAGAAACTGCTCAGGCCTGATACAACAACTCTCGATCTAAATTCGGGTGGTTGTAGAGTTCACTCGATCGTTACCCACATGGATTATTCTCAGTGACCCAAAGACTACATCAAGGTCCGTATACCAAACCGTTTTCATCTTAAAAGGATCCAGAATTTTTAGAAGAATGTCTCGATGGCACTTGTTAGTCGATCTAACGGAAATCTTAGATTGTATCGATTAAGAACTCGGCGGTAGATTCGGGTGTTCCGAGAGTGTTCATTGGGATTTCCACCCGTTTTCTGTTCGCTTTTCAAAATCCGTAACCGGGTCGCCGTTTGCTCGATGGCGCGAACAAATGTTGGTCTTTAACCGGATCAAGCACCATTTCCAGAACTATCAACATACATCGGGTTTGTCAACTAACGGGTTGAAGAATAACTAACTCAGTGTCCAGGCACGAAATCTGACATTCAACTCTGATCACTGACTTTGATCGACATTTCTTGCGTCAGTGAAATTCTGAATTCGTTTGCAGTTCTGATGCTTACTATCGGTTCTCTGACTCCATACCATTCATCCAGTCATTGGTGTTTTTGTAAACATTGAGGTTTCGTTTTCGGTGAGCACCATCTGACGCGTCCTGGTTAGTATAATTCGATTAGACTAGATACGAGGGCACAGATGTTGTAAGACCGGGTATGGAGAAAATACAAGACTAACTTCACTTTCGCCAAAGACGTATTTCCTTTTTTTGACAGTTTACTGATTGTGTGCGTATGCCACTAGAAATTTAGCATAGCTGTTCAATAATGAGCCAGTTTTTACCGTATAAAAGAATTTGAGGGCCAGTGGAATGAAACAACCCGGCCAACAAACTATGTGGAGAGTACTATTCAAAACGGTAAAATCAATCTCGGGTTTTTCTGCGACAAGAGCGACAGAAAAAGAGAGATAAAACTAACTAATATTTGCCCAATGGTGGTGCGAACGTCAATGTCGAATCAACTGGCAGTTATGTTCAGTTATTGAAGTGCTTGCACGACAAAGCTTCACAAGGAAAGTAGCGAATTTTCAGTGAATACGAGTAATTAAGGACTAATCCAGCCGCCCTGCTAACCAATGAGGAATTAACTCGCTTCTTGTGCTGGTTGAGCTCGGTTTCCATGTGCAACTCGAGTATTTTCTCTTGCCCTCCGGGGCTCCAGAACGTCGCGCACTCAAAGTACACAGACTGATGTCCAGAACACACTTCGTTTTTCGATAATAAACAATTTGCTCGTTCAAATGGTGTTTCGCCGAACTGACCGAGTCTTTTCGGTGCGGGGTATCGTTGAACAAACTGGCTTTCACTGTGCTTCCTGACCCCAATAAGTGGAGCGATCCTTGCTAGAGGAGTTTCGCTCTCTGCAGAATCGGGGTAAATCAAGGTTATATTGGTCTAAAAAGCATTTTGCTTTACAATGACCAAAGGATATTGGTGTGTGTGTATGTATACAGATAAACGGAATGATATGACATATATGTTCTATTGTTTGTAATCTGCATCTCAAATGTTGATGAGGGAAGTTGGGTGAGATCTTATGTATTCGTCAAGCGAATGTTTGAAAGTCTCGAGGTTACCACAATCCACAACAGATGTTGGTAGTTTGTTCCACGTGAGGGATACGCGGACTGAAAAAAAGTAGCGCCGACAGTTAATGCGGGAACATGGAATGTCAACGGCCAATGGATTCCGTCGGGTCTGTCGGGCCAAATTAACTGTGAACAAATGTTTTAAAGGGTGATTAGGGGTGTTTATTATCTTGAACATCAGGATGAGGTCTCCTCGTATACGCCGATAAGTTAAATCAAACAAATCGAGTTTACGTAGCCTTTCACTGTAGGGAACGTTTCAGAGGCCAATGACCAGCTTGGTCCCGCGGTGGTAGATACGCTCTAGCAGTTGTGTATCCTTTTGCAGCCATGGAGACCAGGCGTGGATCGCGCATTCCATTGTCGGCCGGAGATATGTGTTCATGATAATAGGGAGAATTTCAGCCGTAAAACGATAAAATATTCCCCTAAGCATCCCGAGCAGTGCCGAGGTCTTGCGATATACTGATAGACAGTGCTTACTCGGCTTCAGGTTGCTAGAAATCCAGACGCCGAGGTCTTTTTCCTCAGCCACCCATTCCAGTTCATTGGAACCCAGTTTGTATGGGAGGTGGTAGCTCTTCCCCAGATTTATGAGTTTGCATTTCTGGAAATTCAGCGGCAGCCGGTTTTGGATGGACCATTCGTCGATTCTTTGCAGATCTTGCTGTAGCGCATCACAACCAGCCTTTCCATGAATTTCAGACCAGATTTTTATGTCATCAGCAAAAAGTACGGTTTTGCACTGCAGAAGTTTCGGCAGGTCATTCATGTATACCAGGAACAAAATTGGACCAAGAACCGAACCCTGAGGGACACCACTTGTGGCGGCAATTTTATCGGAAAACGCTCCATCGACACGAACTTGGACCGAACAGTCACTCAAATAGTCTTTCAGCCAGCTCAACAGATTTACCATCACGCCATACATTTCAAGTTTCCGAAGAAGGATACTGTGATCGACTCGATCAAAGGCTTTGGATATATCCAAGTAACAGGCATGTACAGTAACTCCCGCATCCACTGCTCGTGTCCAGTCATCGAGTGTCACCAGAAGATTGGATAAACAAGAACGATTCTGTCGAAATCCGTGTTGTTTATCGCTCAACAAGGAGTGAATTTCAAGGTGCGATTTCAGGGCTTCTGCTATAATTCGTTCAATTAATTTTGATATTACTGGGCGAAGAGTGACAGGTCTGTAGTTAGATGCACACGTTCTGATACCTCCTTTGAATATGGGGGCTATTATCCCGCATTTCCAATCCTCTGGTACCAACCCTTCTTCCAGAGAACTAGCGAAAAGTTTAGCCAAAGGATAGCTAAGTGGTTCAGCGCAGTGGCGCAGAAGCAGAAGCAGTGTAACGCCATCCCCACCAGGTGAAGTGTGTACCTGTAAGCCGCGAAGGTGTTTGACAATGTTAGCCCGATCAATATGCACGTCCGATAAAGTTTCGTCCGTTAGTACCTCCACAGTTTGTATAGGAGCGCGGGTATCTTCAGGAGAAAACACGGAAGCATAAAATGTGGCAAGGGCATTAGCTGTTTCAAACGCATTTGCAGTCATTCCCGATTCTGTCTTTATGGCAGATATACCTGGTTTAACTTTAGCCTGCGCATTCACGAATTGATACAATAGTTTGGGGTTTTTCTCCATCCTAGTCATCAATTGAATGGGATAAATATAACCTAGTTAGACTTCATCTGTAAAATATACGGAGAACATTGACTGCCGTATTAGAATATATATATATATATATATATATTGGATTTTTCTTGTTTGGTGGGAATCG
>NW_008752070.1:158639-186095 GCF_000715545.1 Opisthorchis viverrini | reverse complement strand
ATACACCAGAGGGTATCTTCAAGGATGAGATTAGCGTCAGGTATTTCAGCACATTGAAGACTACTGTCATAATATAGTGCAACTCCACCGCCATGGGTGGCTCGATCGTGTCGTATAACACTCATGTTTGTAATTTCGATTTCCTTGTCCGATATTTCCGCTTGCAACCAAGTCTCAGTCACTGCCACCAAGTGAGGTTTGTATTGGTCGCAAAAGGCGTTTAATTCACTTTCTTTACTGGGCAGACATTGGGTATTTGTATAGAGGCACTTAAGGCTAGTCGTTGTGGTTAATTCTGCTGTGCTGCAACGCCTCCCGGGGGTGCTGTGCTGCAACGCACGACTCCCGGGGGTAATAGGATTGCTGTTGTAGCAGTTTACTGATTCACTGTTTTATCCAGATAAGCTGCTGAGTTGTTAATGTCCGTTGTTGAAGACGGGTTGGTTTTGTGCAATTTGTCAACTATCGATTTGCCCTAACTTAAGAAGGTTTTACCACGCTGTTCGGTTGACTGTGAGGATACGGAAGGAAACTATTTTAACAAAATCTCTTGGAATGACATTCACCCAATATGCTCATCTAGCTGGTATAGGCCCAGACAACGTCCGCCTTGTGGCTGTCAGATAATCCTAGTCTTTTGCAAGCCAATAATGCTACGAAGTTTCCACGCTAACGATCAACAGGTTGACAAATTAAACGCATCCAAGGAGCCGATTGTCACAATAAACACTCACTTTTATGGTCGTGCCAATACATTAGTTTTTTTTTAAATCCCAAGTATCTCAGCAAATCAGTGCGGGAAATTGATGAGTTTGTGTGTTCGAATCTTGTATGCTCTGAACCCTTAGAATTATAGTAGTACAATACAGGAATGTGCGGAGAACCCAGGACTGGTTTCAGCCTTTTTGACCCATGTCAGCGTGTGGTTTGACGTTTTAACCTCAAGGCCTGACTATTCTGAGTGGAATCTTAAGTATGGACTATTATCGCGCTTTCGTTTCCTAAACTTATCTTTTATCGAAAGTCATCAACCATTTGATAGCCGTTTCCATGGCTCCCATGTTGTACGTTGCTTTTCATGTGTTCTGTCAATCAGCGAGTTCGACCCCAATAACGTGCGTGTTAGGGATGCGTTCCGATTCGGACAAGCAGCACTTTTCACCCCGAATACTTTGTCGAAGTTGGCTTACAAATGAAGTTTAGGATCTCACAAAATGCAGAGAAACATCTAACTACTGAAAATCGCTGCCACATCAAGTCAGAAGCTGAGTGGCACTATATGATGGAAAGCTGGATTGAGTGATGAATGGGTGACAGAGTTGCATGTCAGTCGCAGGACAATTATTGGATTCTCGTTTCGCGCATGCGACTCAAGTGTGTGAAAACCGCATGACTCAGAGACAGTACATGCCATAATCTCGGATTGCATTGTCCATTCCCGAACAGCATCCACACGAATCAGGTTTGTTTGATTCGAATGCACAATCGTGGTCATTTTCTGGTACTCGCTTGCTAACCAACTCAGGACAAAGCCTGCGATGTGGTTGACTAACCGCAACGTTTCCGTAATACAACCGGACTCCCAGTTCCTGGATTTGTTTTGCAATCGTTTCGTACACACTGGACGTGTGAATGAGTGACCCGATTGTGTCAGAGAAGAAAAACTACAGAACACAGGCGTGAGATGGAAAAGCAAGTCCACTGTAGGCGAGAGCATTTCGGTTAGGCGATAAACGAAAAAAACACATGTAAACGAGTGACTGTGGAAAACCCTGTTAGTTGAACGATGTTGATGAGACGACACGAGACGGTGAACCTGCCTTATTCGTTGGACACTTCGGGGTATTTTGCTGTAGTTGGTTGAGCTTCATTTAATTATTCCGGTGTCTTTAGATAATGACGAGTTTTTCACTTGCAGTTTCATACTGCAATTAAAGTCGACCCCTACTGAAAAACCGAGAAACAATCTCGTCCTCTATGCGAATCATCAACCGTGGGCGCCTGTCTGGAAGATTCGGACTGGCGACCTTCAGCTCGGCGGAAAAAGACACTTTGCCTCGGGGCAGCTAGCTGCGGGTCAGCAGTGTGATTAACATGTGTGAATGTCCTTCAGTCACGCTCTTCACATTGTGTGATCCAATTTGACTGCCTCCTCATGTGATCACTCTTATGGAGGGTACATTAGATATGTTTTTTTTTCTTTTGGGATGAATTGCTATTAATTTGTAGCCTTAAACATTACGTTAGTTTTCATAAAGGAAACTACTCACAAGGTTGCTGAAAACTCTTCGACAGCCCACGACCAGTTCCGCCCTCCTTGGGGCTCATCAGGTAGGCGCAGTCCCTGAGTTTCCATCAACCCCATGTTCTAATTGGACCCAAATTGCACTGTTTTCGAGAAATGCACTTATTTGCAAATCCATTTGGTGTTTGCGAGGGACTCAGCTGAGTCATTCAGTTGTGGAATACAATACACGAGAGGTTCAGTTGAGTCTCTTGCGAAAACCAGATTGATTTGCAAATGAGTGTATTTCTCGATTACATTAGTTTCTTTCTATTCAGAAATGAGTCACAAAATTCTGCTGCTAGTGGCGAGGTGGATTTTGACAGATAAATTTTTTTTGACGTTTATATAATTGAGTTATTTTAAAACATGGCATTTCATGTTTTTGGTACCAGAGCGAATCACGCGTAGTATCCTGTTAGCCCAAACCTCCTGATGCTAGATTGTTCACATCTTTTACGCGTCCCTCTTTCCAGCTAAGCTTTCCACCGTGAAAGTAAACAATATTCGAGTAGATGATTCTAGTCTATTTTCTGGATCCGAAATACCGTAACAGTGATCCTCTGTCTGTCAGTCCGCTCAGAAACAACATTTCTAACACTGCCCTGTTGACTTTGTGGGCCTCTGAATTTGCAGAAGTTCTCAATGAAAATGAAAGACTCTGGTGAAATGAGCAAACTTAGCGAATATACACTCGTTTGCAGACTAATTTGGTTTTTTCGAGAGGCTTACCTGGAACCTAGCTGAATCTCTCGTTTGTGATGTTCTTAGGCAACTGAATGTGCTGCACCAGGCCACCTCATGTTTCAGTCGCCACGGATTTTCAGCAACCTTATGAGTAGTAGTACATCACAAAGGTATAAATGAGCAAGCTGTTCATCCAAGTACATGTAGTCGGCACTTCCCTGCTGTTTGGCTTCGGAAGATAAACCCCCCTGAAGGCCCTGGTTGTGTTAGACCAGGATTATCAGATTCACTCGTTTGAACATTCCTCCTTCTGTTCTAGCGCAGTTGCTCCGTTGAGTCCACACCAAAAGGGCTGAAACAGTGGACTCGAGCTTTACTCATATTGGAGCTCATTATCATATTCTTGCCGTACCGGGGTTCGAACTCCGGACATATGACATTCTAAGTGAGATTGCTAACACAGAAGGAGAACTGCTTAAACGAGAACGTGAATTCTACAAATCCCACAACCACCTACAGATAAGTGAGGTCCTGCAACTGAGGTGGATCTCCAAGAGAGAGATCTCGCTTGACGTAGCTGCATCGTGAGCAATGTGGGGGTACTAAAGCAGTCTGACAGCCCTTTAATCCTAATGATCAGACGGTTGCGAGTTCGAACCACCCTGGTCCCATCAATGCCTCTTAAAGACCTGCTTTAAGACACTCGAGCATTCGCGGCGTATGGGATGTGAGCCGGTGAACGAAGAGCACTTCAAAGAATGTACAGAGTCTTTCGTGACTATTCTGACGACTTTACCCCAAAGTATCTGGAGTGAGGGAAGAGTACCGACAGAATGGAGCGCCTCGATAATAATTCCCATATTCAAAAAGGTTGCAAGGGCATCGTGAGGAAATTACCCGGGCATCATTCTAGTAGCCTTAGTTTCCAAGGTGCTTTCATATTTTCCTGCAAAGACTGATACATCATCAGGAACGTCAGATTCGTGAAAATCAAGTTGGCTTTCCCTCTGGCCAGGGTTGCATCGATCTAATCTTTATTACAAGTGTTTGGACTGCGACCCTCCTTCAGACAATCGGCACTGATCGTTTTCTTGACCTCAGATCTGCTTTTGACTCCACCGGTTGTCAGAAGCTGTGACAGTGCCTGCGATGAAGGCTGTCGCCTCCTGATTCTTCTCTTATAAAGGTTCTATATTCCTTGGACGCGTACCTGTCTACGATATACTCACTCCTGAGTTCACCACATCCAATGGTGTGAGGCAAGAGCGTCCTCTGTTATCGTCGCTCTTTAACTTCGTAAACTTTCTTTACCTGTGTGGGATTTCGTTCTGTAAGTGAAGCCTATCTATGCTGAAAAGCCGAGAAGTCCTTATTGGGAATCATCATCTGTGCGCTTCTCACGAAACTCCGAAGAGTCTGGAACCCGCGACCTCCCGGCTAGTAGTTTGAGCACTTAACCGTTCGGCCACGAGTGGCTGATCAGCAGTGTGATTAACTCGCACTTAGACAGGATATAGCGCCGCTCATCCTTCAATCACGGGATCCACATCACGCGGTCATACGTGTTGACTGGCTACTCGAGCCAGTCTCTAACACCTCGGGGTCGAGATACCCCGGGACGTTCGCACGTGGACATTCAGTAGGCTGGTGATATTGCCCTCCGTGGATCGGACTTCCATAACTAAAACTACTTTAAATAACTTAAATTATTCTACGGCACAGTTCGGTATGCACCTCGAATCTGTTTAAAATGTTGCTGCAAAGTTGGGTGGGAACAAACGCACACCTCATGCTTGCTGGTGGACCGATCAATGTAGTGGATGATCTCGTCTTTCTGGGCGACTGCACAAGTCGGACCGACTGGCGAAAGAGGATGTCATTTCATGAATTTAGAAGCGCAAACCCCGGTATTTGTGACATTACCCGAGCTTGACTGTCAAGGACCGAGTGTACAAAGCAGTTGTCCTATCTGTTCTACTCTAGGGATTGGAGACGTGACTGCTGTGTATGAAAAAACTTCGGGAACTTTCTGTTCCTGACCATCGGTGCCCCCCCAATAATTGTGCGAGTCTGGTGGGAACAATAGATCAGTAATATTGAAGTAAACGAGATGGTTTTCCGATAAGTTCATTTCCCTCAATAGATGAACGGGTCACATTCCACAATTTACGCTAGTTAGGCCGTGTGATTCGTATGCCGAAAGACCCCTTTACCTAGCCTTATATCGGATAGGGAAGCCCGAGGGGTGGTCAGTCCATAACTTAACGAAGAAACACGATATTCCTTACCAGCAAGCTCTGTCATGTTAATGAATTCCATCTTCCCGGATGAAAACTGCGGGGTAATGGTTAGTGAGCCTGACGGATATGGCTGTATAACGCAGCCAATGGCGGCCTTGCATCAGAGCTAGCGCCTTCACTGCGTAGCTCATAACCCCTGGTGCACTAGACAAACAGAGCCATTCCACATCAATGAACTAACTGAACCATCGTCTCTAACGCGTCGGTCTAGTTCCCTTATTCTCCTTATCCTTGGCGAATCAAGCTGTAGCAGCCAAAATCACTGCGCTTTGATTTGTGAGCTGAAATTTGGAACTGAACTGAACTGAACTCGAGTGTTCTCTTATGAACTTAGGATACTGTGCAACAGTGAGATCTGTCAAAGATATGGTATAAAATGAAGCACGTTCGTCTTCCCAAGATGTTGCTGGTTAAGTCTGGGCAGAATTTGTCCAACGAGATATACCAATGAACTTGAAAAACTGTTTACTCACCGGGAACTGACAGCAGGAATGAACACTCTACTTTCACAAATAAAGCGATAAACAGACTTGTAGGTTTTAACAAATGACAGCAGTTTAAACGATAGCAGCCTATATGGTTTTGTCATCATTCTAGTTGGAGACAAATATGATTCGTCTGTGACAGTAACTCAATTTTTTCAAATGGCTGCAATGTGTGCATAACAGGTGAGGCGCGGAACAATCGCCCCGCTTGGCAAGAAGTAAGAGGCAACGTTTCCTGTACTCTCAGCCGTAGCCACTTTTCTGCCCCAGTCATTTGACTGGTGGCTGTCTTCTACTGCGGGATTTTCTATCCAAAGAAGATTGACTGGCAAAAAATGGGCCGACAGAAACCACTGTTTGGTTGTTGGTCTGTTCACCGAGCTTGGTAGTTGGATTGCAAACGTTTCATCACCAATCGAGGTGACATCGTCAACCTTGACGATGTCACTCGGCGAACAGACCAACAACCAAACAGTGCACCCAAGCTACCTACATTTTACAACACTGCTAGAAACCACTGTCTCATGTGATGTTTTCTATCTAAGATAATTGTACCTAAGGATGACCCACCGTTGTTCATCACCGAGTGCTTTTTTAAAAATCGATGATCCTTTAACGAACCGGACAGCCTCCATTTTCATTCTTTGTATAATGTCCTACATCTACTGAGAAACACATTCCTAGAGCAGTTTGCCAGTCGGTTGGAGCTTGGTCACAACCGTTTTTGTTTTTGCATGCTATCGGCATCGGTTGACACACTGTGGCAAGGTGTAGAGATTTTATGAGAAAAACACAAAGATTTTAGCTGTGGTTCGATAACTTGCCTGGAACTAACCAGAAATGAACAATCTACCAATGTAAGTTGGTATGCACACTGGCAGTTTGTTGTGAACGATTTTTGAATATCAGCTGTTGTTCAGTTTCATGTCCTTTTTGGTGGTTTTGCGGAGTAATTAGATTTAGCAACTACGGCTAACTTGATTATTTTCCGGGGAAACCAACGCAGAGTTCTCCAGTTGTGAGACTTGGTTCGTTCACCATGACCGAGGTAACTGGCACGTCTTTTTGGGTGGTAGTTGCATGTGACAAGAACACATTACGGGTGGTAGGTAGGAAGAATATGGCGCCTAGCACTGGTAATCCAATTCCTTACCCAAGCCATTATACCAAAATTAATTGAGGCACGGAATACCGCTAATGAATAAATCGGTTCAGTCTTCATAGCTTATCGGTATAACAACGAAATACATGCACAAATACCAGTCTTAATTTATATGTAGCTGGTGTGTGTCGACTGAAATAGGCTGTTTGAAGTAACCGGCTCGACTGAGAAAAAAACGTGAACCCATTTACTAATCAAATAGGGAAATCCTGTAATGATTGAATGAAACTGCAGCACAAGTTTTTGAAGTAAGTACTAATAGGACTTGTCAAAGATGATCTGTCTATGGAATAGGGGATCGTCGCTGGCACTTCCACAGCAAATAAAATATACCTTTATACATGGTTCTTTCTAACTAGCGACCTTTCGTTTATCGACTATCACTCCAATTGGTGCATGTGTCTGTGAACAGTTACTGCAAGCGTGAAACTGTTATCCCTCCATAATGTGACCACCTTTCAAACACGAGCGAATTCGCTCGACTTTTTTGAATTCAAACTAGAAAAGTGTTGTATGATACGCGTGCGTATTCTCTATTTTCCAAGTTCATTTAGCTCAACCACTAGAAGGGTGCATACTCACCGTAAAAGTGGAAAAGGAAACGGATAGACTAGCGGTGAGCGTTATGTTCTTCGAGGGAAGATGGATAGTGGTGTTTTATCTACAAGGTACCATATCTACTTCATTTTCATCAAGAGGCAGTTAAACTGGTGGGGTGAGATGGACCAAGTGGTTAGAGCGCGAATTTACTGACCGGAAGGTCCGTGGTTCGAACCCGACTTCTGCCTCTCGACTTCCCTGTCTAGGTTTGGGCAACCTGACAGTATTCCTTCGTGCGGCGCGGCAGCTGGGCATTGAAAGGGTGCTATAGCTAAATGAATTAAACTGGTAAGCTTGGGAGTCCGCGTTACATGTGCCTACTGAAGACATCAAAAAACTTTCGCACCCACATAGGGGTGAATTTTCAGCCTCCACAATTTTAGCGGATGTACCACGAGATACGTGTGCGGCATGAGATAACCAGTAACTTAAATTAAAATGAATTAGATAATTGTAACCGAAATGTATGCACTGACCAGAGAGTCATCGGTTGCTGTTGAACCGTTTTGGAAAATCGTTCAACCGCCCTATCTTCAATTAGTCTGATGAAACCGATGCACTAGCCCTCAAAAGATTCCACTTCTGGTTGGTTCCTTGAAGTGCCACACTTGGTAAGCTGACTCCAGGACCACACCTTGGGCAACACACCTGATGAAGTGAAATAAGGTCTACAAATATCTTGTCGGAGCATCTCCTGTTTGAATGGGTGACGAGTGTCGCTAGTACCCCGGCTTTCGGATAATTCTGTACAGGTCTAACTCGTGAATGGTGGTTTTGGAAGTTCCACCAGAGTCGCCGTTCCTTTGCATCTTTGACGTACTGTAGGCAACATTCGCCTGCATTGAGACCAAACAAGGAAAGATACTATCCTGATTTACCGTACATCGCTCTGGACAAAAGGCCACCTTTATAAAGGGGCCAGACATTATTTCCTTGTTGGCAGTGCATCTTTGGATGAATCAATGTAGTTGTCTTCAGTTCCAGAATGATCTAAAAGAAGGAGAAGACCAACGTGCTGATGCGCATCATGAATTTGGAATTTCAGTGCCTGCCATTTTTCTTACGTAGAGGATGAGATAACTCCAGTCATGGCTATCACCGGAGCCGGCTTCTTTACCGTCACAATCCGAAGAATGGCTGACGAGTTACTAGCGCTGTTTCTTCGTACCGACCGAAGTACGGTCAGTCCCTGTGATGTAAACTGTTGTCAAGTTCTTTTGGGCTCAAAGGGAAAGACATTTTAGTATACTAGAATGCCTGTGATGTTTGGTTTGTCAAGACACCTCTGTTTATATAGACATATATTTATGGTCTCGGTGGTAGGCAGGACTCGCTGTCATCCGGGAAAGTACCACCACTGTGGATGCAATTGAAGACTAAGCTAGAATACTGACTTGCTGTTGTGAGCAACAAGAAAAAATTGAAGTCAGAATGAGGGTCCTTTGCAGGAAAAATGAGGTCATTAGCTAATGTGAAAACAGCAAGTTAATGAGGTGTGGGTAACTCTAGTTAGAAGCGAAAGGTGATTTACTCATTACAAAGTGTGGTCTAATTTACGGTGTGTGCAACGGTTAAACAGGAGACCAACTCCCTTCCAGTCCGGAGAGCACGTCGTTCCGTGGACTGTCCTTAGTTCAGATGCTTGTTCATGACACTATGCAGCCTCGATGATAAACGAACGTACTAATCAGTCTATGTGAGTTTTTTTCCAACGTAAGTGATCCCTGTAGTAGACTAAAATCAGATGAATATTTCGCTGCAGTAGAAGGACAGGTACTTATGGGAATGAAATGAAGGTTGGCATCGGACGGCGGAGTATTTTGTGAGGCGTACTTTTATTTTTTAGTACATTTAACCGTCAAACTTATTTATTGCATTTAACCTCTTGATCTTTTTGGTTGAAAAGCTAAACAGAGTCATGTGGTGAACCGTTTATAGCTTGTTTACTTCACTGTGACACAAATTCATCATTTATTGTGAATGCCACAAAACTGGTAAAAGGGTATGAGAGATGTCATAGTTTCTAGGAGTAACCAACTAAACAAACGGGTTGGACCAGGACTTCTGGCGTTAATACTATGGCCTCCTGCTTCTGTTATCTTCATACTATACTATACTCAGGACGTCAAAAGACTTTCAGTGTTTGATCATCGATGTCTTCGGAGCATTGCCTGAATCTGGTGGGAACACCGGATCAGCAATGCTGAAGTACGTCGAATGGTGTTCGGAAGAAATAACTTACCCTCGATAGATGAACTGATCATGCTGCATAGGTTGCGCTGGCTTGCCCACTGGCAGTGCTGAATTTATGCATCAGTTTATCAGCTCCCGCCTCCAATGCGCAGCTACCTCCCCCTCCCCCAAATCATCGGTGGACGAAACTGCGGCAGCTACAACCACTGTACGACGAGTACGCGATTATTACAGCTGACAATGATGACTATACTATATCAATCAGTATTTCGCCCCAGAAGAACATTGGAAAGCCTTAAACAATACGACTGGAAATGTGAGCCCCAAATAGGGCGAAACCGATCGTGGGCTGTCGACGGAGTTTCAGCAACCTTATGAGTAGTATATTACAATGATATATGTGTGAGAGCTACTCTAAATTCAAACACGTCTCTCTGTTCAGCGTAGGCCTGGTACAGTCGATAAGTCTTTTGTTTTGTATGTAGTATGATTAAAGGAAACTGGGGTGCTTTTATTTTCCGTGGCCAATAACAGTCAAATAATTACAACGCCGTCTAATCTGCAGTTGATCGATCTTCTATCGATTGGCGGATGAATGAGAAAGAGGACAAATAAAGAACTGAAGTTATTCTGGACAACTTCAAGGCTACCTCACATGTATAGCCTTAGAAATATGGTACAAATTTCGTGAGAGCCGTCCTTGGCCGCTTTTCCCGGTAACATTTATCGGTTAGTTTTACTGAGTGGCACCACATTAAAGCAGAACCGAATGATTGTTCCTTTTTAGCATAGTATAAAATATGCTCAGGCAACAGACATTTGTGCATAAGAATGTGAAACAACAAAACCAAACTCACGACCAGAATGCAGCTACATTCAAAGGAACGAAAAGCTCACACATAAGGTTGACATAAGGTTGTCGGAAACCCGGGCACTGCGCCTACCTGATAAGCCCTAAAAAGGGCGAAACAGGTCGTGGGCTGTCGACGGATTTTCAGCAACCTCATGAGTAGTACATTACAAAGATAAAAAGCTCACACTTTTTAAGTGAGTAAACAGCTTTCAGGGATACCAAAATGTCTGCTTCACAAAGATGCCTTCTCTTGGAAGGGATGACTAATCTCAACTGTACCGCACGCTCTCTGCACTGGGATTCTAGTTGTATTTGTGTTTATCAAACGATAGTTGTGCGTGTGTGATAGGACAGTTCATTTTGTCTGGGAAACATGTATCAGACACTGAGGGCCATTCACATACTGTGTAGCGTGGTGAGGCTGTGTTGTGCTCGTCAGCTTTTGCAATGTTGCCATTTTTGAGTCGGCAGTATTATGTGTACTCTGCGTGCTGGACCGTCGATCGAGCCAAGTCTAGTCCAGCCGAGGAGAGCCCGTTGACGTTCCTGGAGTGCATTAACAGTCTGCGTGACAATAACCGTTCATTTTATGAGGATTAAGCCAATGGCTTGATGTAGTCTGCTTCCTTTTGGGCTTTTGATCATCCACTTAAGGGCTGTGAAAGATTCTTCTAGGGTTTTCAAGGTTCGCCTTCTCGAGACAAGGAATTTGTGAGGGGGATTTCGTGCCACGGGAATTAGTTCCGCTTTACGATGAAGCTTTCGTCTGGCCTATAATATTCAGTGATTGGAAATGCACAATTCTTTTGCGATCATACAAGAAGGCAAGCGTAGATGATCGATTTATGAAGTATTACGTCAATGAAAACTTTTATCTGAAGGTTCAGTACATGGGATGGCTAAAATATGCATCCATACTGGATTTGTAACAATTTATCATGGTGANTGAATTTGAAAGATGTTATCATCTACGTGTCGTCAAACGTCGATGCGCTGTTGATACCACAACACTCAGGACTGGAGCACACACCTGAACTGTGTACGATACAAACTGAGAAAGATGTAAGGGTGATAAGTACATGATATTGTGTCCCCATGCGAATGGGGGCTTGTTTATTTGCTCAAGGATAAGCTGATCTGGACAACACCAATAACCTTTGAATTGACGCTGTTTACAACGTCGTCATATGTTGAATCGTTCTCATCTGTCTACAAAGCGGTGAAGATCAACAGCGCTCGGCGCAAAGGCTTCGAATCAACCAGCCGTTTTGCAGTCCGTCAGGACACCGTGAGCATTTCCCGTAAGGGTCAGTAGTTGGGGGCTGAATTATTTTGCGGGTTCCTGACATTTTTCCTCCAGGTGAAAAATACATCTAAGCCATTGTGTTTAATGAGCAACTAAAAGCAGATAAACACACATACAAGTGGGTTTGGTCTATGGAACGGCATGAGTGACTTACTCTACAAACTTATCGTAAGGAATATCATTCTGGTACGTCAAAATGACCTCTTACCTAAAGGTATTATCACTTGCATCGATGTTCAATCGAAAAAAACGAGGCGAGGAAAAAGCGAAACAGTGGAAAAGCGATAATTTCAACTCCAGAATTTTACATGCGAGCTCTGAAACGACCACATACAAACTGAGATATTGTCAGTATTCCATGAACGAATAATAAGATAGTTGGGTTTTTTATACGTTTTTCTCCAGAATTGTGACTGCTGCTTAATATACCAGGGATTGGTGTTTTACTAGAGTAAGCCGGAGCGCAGGCAGTCGCATCAGAATCGATGGACAGCCAACAAGCTTCAATACTCTCCACACGGTGATGGTTACCGTAAACTGTTGCTATCGGGGTCGTCAATCAAAATACCCTCCACACGGTGATGGTTACCGCAAAGATCGAGTAAACTGTTGCTATCGGGGTCGTCAATCAAACCCTTAGCACACTGTGGGCTCGAGATGGCTCAGGGATTAAGGCTTCAAGTTGCTGACCGGAAGGTACCTGGTTCCAACCTAACCTCAGCATCTTGATTGCTCCTGTCTAGGCGCGAGAAACCTGACAGTGTTGAGTCTCTGGAGTCTCGGTTAGTTGTTGTGACAGCTAGGCTCCGAAAGGGTGTCACAGCTGGAGGATTGTTTTCATAAAGCAAACTACTCACAAGGTTGCTGAAAACTCTTCGTCAGCCCACGACCGGTTTCGCCCTTCTGGGGGCTCATCAGGTAGGCGCAGTCCCGAGTATCCGTCAACCTTATGACCTACGTGAACCCAAATGGGACTCAGTTGCAAATCAATTTGGTTTTCACGAGAGACTCAACTGAATCTCTCTTTTATGATGTTCTACAACTGAATGTGCTGCACGCACACCGCCTCATGTTTCAGGTGGCACGATATTCGAGATATCGCAGTATATTTGTAGAAAATAATAAATGAGAGATTCACTTGAGTCCCTCGTGAAATGAGTGTACTTCCCCAGAAATTTAAATCTTTCCAAAAGCTTGAAGTTGATATGCTTTGGGCAATCGATTGGATCAATGACTTCTGGTCCACTTCACACACTAGATGTTTTCACTCCACTTTCCACATAACCGGTGTTTTCCTAAAGTTAAATGAAATATTTGCTCAAGGATAAGCTGTTCTGGACAACAACAATAACCTTTGAATTGACGCTGTTTACAACGTCGTCATATGTTGAATCGTTCTCATCTGTCTACAAAGCGGTGAAGATCAACAGCGCTCGGCGCAAAGGCTTCGAATCAACCAGCCGTTTTGCAGTCCGTCAGGACACCGTGAGCATTTCCCGTAAGGGTCAGTAGTTGGGGGCTGAATTATTTTGCGGGTTCCTGACATTTTTCCTCCAGGTGAAAAATACATCTAAGCCATTGTGTTTAATGAGCAACTAAAAGCAGATAAACACACATACAAGTGGGTTTGGTCTATGGAACGGCATGAGTGACTTACTCTACAAACTTATCGTAAGGAATATCATTCTGGTACGTCAAAATGACCTCTTACCTAAAGGTATTATCACTTGCATCGATGTTCAATCGAAAAAAACGAGGCGAGGAAAAAGCGAAACAGTGGAAAAGCGATAATTTCAACTCCAGAATTTTACATGCGAGCTCTGAAACGACCACATACAAACTGAGATATTGTCAGTATTCCATGAAGGAATAATAAGATAGTTGGGTTCTTTTATACGTTTTTCTCCAGAATTGTGACTGCTGCTTAATATACCAGGGATTGGTGTTTTACTAGAGTAAGCCGGAGCGCAGGCAGTCGCATCAGAATCGATGGACAGCCAACAAGCTTAAATACCCTCCACACGGTGATGGTTACCGCAAAGATCGAGTAAACTGTTGCTATCGGGGTCGTCAATCAAACCCTTAGCACATTGTGGGCTCGAGATGGCTCAGGGATTAAGGCTTCAAGTTGCTGACCGGAAGGTACCTGGTTCCAACCTAACCTCAGCATCTTGATTGCTCCTGTCTAGGCGCGAGAAACCTGACAGTGTTGAGTCTCTGGAGTCTCGGTTAGTTGTTGTGACAGCTAGGCTCCGAAAGGGTGTCACAGCTGGAGGATTGTTTTCATAAAGCAAACTACTCACAAGGTTGCTGAAAACTCTTCGACAGCCCACGACCGGTTTCGCCCTTCTGGGGGCTCATCAGGTAGGCGCAGTCCCGAGTATCCGTCAACCTTATGACCTACGTGAACCCAAATGGGACTCAGTTGCAAATCAATTTGGTTTTCACGAGAGACTCAACTGAATCTCTCTTTTATGATGTTCTACAACTGAATGTGCTGCACACAGACCCCTTCATGATTCAGTTGGTACGATATTCGATACATCGCAGTATATTTTCATGAAGGAAACTATTCACAAGTTTGGGCTGTCGAAGCGTTTTCAGCAACCTTATGAGTAGCTTCCTTAAGGAATACATCTTGTGTGCTTCTACCGAGTTTCCATAATTCTGGAAACAACATTTTATGTGGATAATACAACTTATTCGTTAAGAAGAAAGGCCTCCCTCTAAAACAATTTACAATCGACTAGATGGAAATTACACGCGTTCCAAATGGCATTTGTATATCAGCTTGGAGAATGCTCAAGTATAAAATACAGAGTTTAGTTCAAAATTGAATAGTTCATAGATTTCTTTGTGACATGCGATTCTCCCTTGGAAAAATGATCTTAGCGATACACAGAGAAAGTTCTAAAATGAAACTATAGCTATTGTGACCCCCCCATGAGACCCATTAAAGTAAGTTCGCTTTTAAAGTCAAGTTGTGGACGTCTACCGGATTTTTATCATTTGTATTCACATCATTCTAGCCTGAAAATTCCATTTTCTCGCCGGGAATTTGCTGAACAGTTGTTCACTACCCTATTGTGTGGCCTTGAGGGGAGCGAAGCAGTGAAAATAAACGTATTGACCTGTCCGTGTGGGTCTGCTATGTGACTCGTCTTGCATTTTTGTGGGTTACGTCAGGGAAGGACAACTGTTCTTAGGGCGTAAAATGTCTGGATGGGTTGTATGTAGTGTGCAGACACGAGTGGTCAAGTTATCAAACTGTATATGAATGTCATCGAGGTATTTGCTGCAATGAACACTGAATCCTAGCTTGTTGGGCTTTGCCAGCTCAGATGTGTGAACAGCTTAGTACCACTATTCATTTGTGTGTTGTGTTCAATCAATAGGAATTAATCGATACGCGTGTGAGGGAAAATTGGTTCCCTCACTCTCACAGGAGGTAAGGCACCTTCAAAACCAAGTGATGAAATGAGCGTCCGCAAATTCATATCCACTTTTTTGATATGGTCAATAGGATTGAATGAATTATGCTCAGAGTGTTCTTAGGTCATTCGATATTGATCGATCTCGTTTGAATTGTCCCATCAGTCGACCAGATTTGCCAAGACAAACCGACTCTGATAACTGGAAGACTGTCTTCGCTATAGAACACCAGCTTACCGTGGGAATGAGTCGCTCAAAACGCAAAAATTAATCAAGCTGCTGCGCGCACATCAGCTGAGACAGGACACATCTACGGCGATGTTTACCGTGGGTAACCTTGCTCGATAATTGGTTTAGTGTGCGCTGCTTTTTGTGTAAGGACAACCCATACAAAAACTGCATCTATTACGTGTAATATCAACTGACTCATTGCTGTAGAAACCATTTGTATTTTTAGTTTAAAAAAGGGTGCTTTCACGACTGTACTGACAAGTTCCACTGTTCCAAAGAATTGTAAATCTGTGTGCACAGATAAATGCTCCCAATGGACGAACAGCAGGTCAGAATGTATCGCGATTCCGTAGTTTTTTTTGGACGATAACGATGGATTAATTGAAGAAACCGTGTGTTTTTTGTGTGCTCGTTTAGAGAGCGGTTGAATCCTATGGGCTGTATGGCATAGAAAAACCACCTATTCGGATGAATTACTGGGGGGTGTACTGCCCAAAGAGGAGTTTAATACAACAAATATCCTATGTAGTGTTAATAAACTGACAAATACTGTGAGATTATGTAGATCGCTTGTAAAAACCACCGCAGTTTCACTCAAAGTTTTCATTGGTGCTCAAATACTCGAATATCAAAAGCCGGTCTACCAGTCAACCCGTTTCTTTTAACAACTTTAAATTTGTTTCGAACCAGACATAACCTTCGTGTGTTTCTTTTTTTCCCCAGCTTCAGTTTTTTCGCCCAGGTGTTTTTAAAATGTGAGCTTAACACGACAGCTGTGTCTTCCATGTGGGTCCTCCGACCCGAATGGTCTCTGGATGAATTGCTACGAGTTCAGTCAAGTTACTTCTCCTTATTATTGGACAAGCTTGGACAACTTCGAATAGAGGATTGACTGTGCTTCCCCCCAGTAAGTCTTGGAATAAATGCGAGTATGTTAATGTTGCAAGTGTACTACAATATCAAATATCCTCTTATTAAGTCAAGGCGTTTTAGAGAAGAAAAACGCTGTCGTCTTTGCACCTGTTTCCCGTCGGTGCTGCTGGATTTTAGTGGCAGCGTAAAAACAAATACATCCGTGCACACTCTTGTTTAGGACGGTTCGGGAAGACTACCGGCACCACTAAAGATTGAACTGCAGCGTGATTTTTGAGTGGATTATCGTGTAGGAAATGTGCATGGGAACCGCGAATCGGTAGGGAAGAGACAAGCGCGTGCAATTATCGGTTCTGGAAAAACATTTACGTTGTGGAAACTGTGGGAATAGAAATTTGCACGCCTGTAGTACTTCGCTGAGGCTAAGTGCCTTGCGAGTGGCCTTGTGATAGATTACAATAGGCATGTGGGCTATCAGGCGAGAAATGGCGCTTGCTTGGGAATCATTTTACATGAGCAACTAGTTTATAACTTTCAGAACAAAATCAGCATGCCCTCGGAAACTAAGAAGCACTGTGACACTGCCCGATCCTTGCTAAGGAGATTCGGCCATGAGCATTTAACAAAACACGAGGGAATTATAACTGTCAGCTTTCGGGTGAGTCTAAACTTTGTACTTTTGAAAGTTCAGGAGGCTGGATAGTAATGTGAGTAAATTGGGTGCGCACAAAATGTAGAGTTGCCTACATTTATCAACAGTGGCTCACTTGCCATTGACTGCCCCCTTGTGACAAATATTCGAGAGATAAACCGCTTGATTTACTGTTTGATTCCTTCCTCTTCACATAAGATAACTGCCACGATGACAAAATATCTCTTGGAAACAAACGTGGATCAAGACAGCAGTAAGAAATCCTTGGAGAATGCATGTCGTCCGCTAGATCTTGACCAACAAGGAATGTGCTATGGGCTCTCCATACTTGTTTGTCTTGAGTGCATCATAACGTTGGGGCGACCAAACAGGCGATCCACAGCAGAAAGACAGTTGCTCATTGCTTTTGGCGTTTGGCGACTAAACTTCATGGGATGAAGTCCGAAACTCTAACCTTCAAATTGTTCCAGTTTCTATAGGTGTGTTTGGCTGCGAAGGGCTTCCCCAAAACGATGAATTCTAGCTGGTATTTCTTGTGGACTGCTTTCACGAAAGGGAGATAAATGTGTGATTTTCGAGCGAAAAAGCTCAGTGATTAGGGCATGAATTTACGACCGGAAGGTCCGTGGTTCAAATCCGACCTCTGCATCTCGTCTTCTCCTGTCTAGGCTTCGACAACTTGGCGGTGTCCCAGACCGCGCGCTTCCTCCGGGTGGCAATGCAGCTACGCTCCGGAATGGTGCTACAGCTGATCCATTATTTATTTATTTTTTGAGCAAATCTCATGTTACGTGATAGTGTAAATCGCATGGAAATGTTCACCGCTGTCGAGTTTGGCATTGCTTCAAAAAAGTGAATTACATGCCTGCGTAACTATGCTGATATGGCGACTCCTGAATTCTTCGGTCAGCATCCACACACCTGCGAAATTGTCGTTCGATTCATTCTGTGATTCACTGCCATGTTCATTATCATTCTTTCAGGTTCCGATTACTAGGAACTTTGCCGTATTCACGTTCATCGCCGAAAGTTCTACTTTCATCGCTCCCTGTTAGATCCCAATGCCCATTTCCTGCACTCCCAGCTGGCTCCGTTTAACCAAGTAGTTGCTCGTCATCTGAGCTGACTGTGTGGAGTAAAGGTTTTGTTTATCGAAACTGAAATTCCACACTCCTGCCATACTCCGTCGCATACGGTAATCTTTTTAATCATGCTTGATCAGTTTATATTTTTCTCGTTTCACCTTCCATTTCTCCTCTTATCTTTACTTTTATTCCACGCCCACTACTCGGCTGTGACTATCAACCTTGTTGCTCTTTTAACAGGGCCAGGTGGGAGACGAGAATAAGTTCGCCTCTGAAATAATTTTTGTTTCTTTCTCACTATTCCGACCATGTTATTCGGGTGTTCAACGGGAGTCCTCAGGGCGTTGTGAGATCGCGTACTTACCGGCAATGACGTCCAAACTGATTGTTTGTCGTTCGACCAATCTATCGGAAGTTGAGCTGCAAACTTCGGTACGGGACTAGCCGGCGGTAAAATAAGAGGCAAAAGTTTATCGATTACCTAGTCGGCTAATTTTCGACAAATCAGTTTTGTCGGCGCCGATCCTGGTTATGTTACTTAACACGTGTAGGCTAAACTGTCGCCCAGATTTTGCAGCGCAACGAACAAGCATTCAAACATGTGATGCGCCTGACAACCTCTTATAAGTTTGTTTCGTATCCGGCCGGCTTCAGGACCCGCATGACTGATGAGGTAACCTACATGTGTAACGGTGATACTACTGATAGGACTGACATGCGAGTAGTATATTTTCTCGTAAATCCGCTTTGCGTTCAGAATCAAACGGTATGATGATAAGCCACTAACCAAAAAGTCACGAACACAAAGATTTCCAGGAATTCGTAAGGCGCCCACAGCTAATGATTCATAATAAGGATGAAACAGTACAAGTTGTCTTCAGTTGTAGAATGAGATTACAACTCAAATTCAACTAGTCTCATAAGACGGACAGGTTGTCAGGTGAGTATGTATGTTAAACTCGTCCTCATTGTTAGCATTTTTTTGGATATGATTCACCCACTCTTCTGTATTGAGCGAGACTGCACAAAGAGATCATGAGAATAACCAGCCAAACGGCAGTCCCGCATTCTCTTCTCTAACTCAACAGGATGCCTAACAGTTTGATAGAAAGTTTGTAAAATTTCTGGTGGATTGGTCGTGGATTCACTAGAGATTCGCTAGGTCCGCAGACACCCTAGAAAAAAATTAATTTGATGTAAATCAAGCCGAACATTGGAATTTATCTTCATCAGACTACGGTCCTACGAGGTTTGAATCGAAATGATCTGACACATTTTTACCGCACAGTCTAACGCAAGGCCACAAAGTTTGAACGCTTCTGTGGGATAAGTAAGCAGGAGCTTGTGTAAATGACGTTGCATCCAGTTACCGTCAGACCGCTTGAAAAGATGCATAAAACACAATCGTGAAATCTATGAAAATTTCTGTACTCTCTGAGTTGATCGGGTAAGTGGAGTTTGGATGTGTGCAGCACATTCAGTTGCAGAATATTATCAACGAGAGATTCAGTTGAGTCTGTCGTGAAAACCAAATTGATTTGCAAATGAGTGTATTTCTCGAATTTGGGTTCAAGTAGAACACAAGGTTGACGGAAACTCGGGGACTGCGCCTACCTGATGAGCCCCAAGAAGGGTGAAACCGGCCGTAAGCTGTTGACGAATTTTCAACAACCTTATGAGTAGTACATTACAAAGATATACATGTATTGCGATATCTCGAATATCGTAGCGACTGAAACATGGGGCGGCCTGGTGCAACACATTCAGTTGCCTGAGAACATCATAAACGAGAGATTCAGCTGGGTTCCAGGTGGTTCTCTCGCAAAACCAAATTAGTTTGCAAATGAATGTATTTCCCTAACCCCGAAATGATTTCTCAAGTGCACGTTGAAATGACTTCAAATCAATTCCACAGCCAAGTATGACATACAGAAATGTTAACACGATAAACGTACTACACATGCCCTGATCAAAGCGGGAGAATACCTCACTGCCAATTTAAGTGCAGGAGCTATTTCACACTTGACTCACTCATTCGGTCAAACACCATTCTGAAGTTTAGCCAGACAAGCCCCTTGGCGGATCTCTATAGTCTGTGCAATACTACATCTACAAGCAGTGAAAAACCATCAATATTGAGCTTAAATTGGTAAGTCCGTTCGTGAGATCACTATGAAAGGACGACTTTCTCATCGAATTTCCTCCAAATTCAAGCTGACTTCGGTTGCAAGATACTGATGAGGACCATCTCATATTAGAGGGATAAGCACTTTATCTAAGCTGATGGTGGCGACTAAGATATTCCGACAGGTCCTTTACATGTTTTTTATGATACGAGCTCTTTCATTCGCTGAGATCCTCATCTGCATGGGCTTATTACGCATCGAGGTTTTGCTCATTAGAAAGACTACTGCGTTTACAAGTGGTTCGAGAGGACGCCTTGATCCTAAATCGCTGCTGAGCTGCACTCTTGTCGGAAAATCTACGAAGCCGATGTTCCAGTCTTGCGGAATGTAGCAATTATAACATATTAACGTCCAGACACTGCCGTTGGAACAACAGGGTTGATCAAACTGAGAGACGTTGAGGAAGAACCATGGATAGGAGAGGTTGGGTATTATTGATTTAAACTAGCTGGTCATGCGCAATATCAGGGAAGAATGTATAAGTGGCACAACGACACCCCTCTTTAGTACGATGTACGACCACCCAACTATGCATCAGTGATGTCCCCACGATTGGTGATGAAACGCTTGCAGCTAAAGTGCCAAGTTTAGGAAACAACTCAGGAAACAAGTGCACTGCCTAAGCCTCCGACTGTCTGTTCTACAGTATAATGAAGTTCATACAACAGTAACTTAAGTAGCAGGCAGTATTACAAAGTAATGTGTGTCTTAGCTCCCACATGCGGCTCCGTTTTTGTCCATTGTATACAAACATCCTCTGGACACGTCCATAACAGTGATTGATCAAGAAATCTATTGAATGCGCGATCATATGCTTGGCCAGACGAAGGAATAACAATGCACGACCCATCTATTTGGTACACAAACAAACAAAACATATGTTGAATGCATGCAAATGACTTGCTATTTATGCACAAGGCCCCAGAACACTCAACCAAAACCTCATGTTTATACACTCTAAATTTGACTTTTTCGAGTGACAAAGATGGGCTAGGTCGTTTTGGAAGTCTTGTTGTTATTCTGACCTTACAAGCTGTTGTCGGTGTACTTTAAGATTCGACACGTAGTCGTCAGTCTGAGGACTAACCAGTATCAAGAACGATGTGCTGTTAAGAGTAAATGGTACCAAGTTATATCGATCAGCAGATGTTCCCTAGGTTGCGCTAATCTAGAATCCGTAGCTCAGAGGTCGCGTCAGACTCCGTTGACAAATGTGGCACTGCCGGCTGGTAGTCGACATTTCGGGTGTAAGAACTATCCATTAGTAGAAGTTAAAGTCATGTTAGTTGGAGGTTTGAGACCCGACCTCTACAGTAGCGTGCATTATAGCGATACATAATACAGGTCGGAGCTGACTTCAGGGGAAATTCGCATGAATATCCGCCAATGTACATAACTTGTGGAACAGGGAACGGATGTGTGCTCCATCGACTCAGTCCAAAAGCTGCTTTCGCGAATACGTGTTTCTTGCTTTAAGTTGAAAAACTGAGCTTTCCATAATTCATGAGGTTCTTCTTCATATGAATGTGCTGCGTCATGTTTCAGTTGGTACGATACTTGAGATGTCGCAGTACGTGGTCTAGAGGAAACGCCACTCATGAGGATGCTGCGGAACAGTTTCCAGAATCCTCAGGAGTAGTGTGTTCTGTCCAGTCAATGTACCGCGATATCTGGAACATCGTACCAACTGAAACATCAAGGCGCCTTTCGCAGCATATTTAGTTGGAACAGAAAGTTATAACCCAGAGATTCAGTTGGATTTGGTTACGTCTGCCGTTAAAAACAAGTGTTCCAACTAGATTTTCGGTTATTTTTAGGTGAAACTGTTTTAGGAGATACATTAACATCCTTTAACCACATTGAACAGGTGTATCTTACGAATACAAAAAGTCCACTGAAAGCTCGTACCATTTCGACCAAGGTGTCCATGAAAGAGAGGCCTCCTTCTGTCAGAGATTTTTGAGAGGTACAGAAATTATCATATGTGCCAACTTGAATTTTTACCTTTGGTTTTTTATATATCGGCATTCTGCTGATGATACATAAACTTCTCATCTTCACGAAGGTTGAATGGAGCACTGAAAATGATTTATCAGTTAGCTTCACACTAAATCTTTCAAATGAACTCCGATGGTGAACTTATGGTCCTAGAATTTCGGTTCGTTCGATTTAATGCTCCACTCACCAGCTGATTATGTCCAGCTAGCGTAGCTCATGGTTTCGGCGACAAGTGATTTGTCAAAATTTGTTTGTGACAGCATTCATTCTTATCTGGTACAGATTGCAGGGAGTCTAAATCCTTGACCGAAATGCTGTGCTATATAGTGCAGAACTAATAGAATTTCTTTCGTAATTCAACTGACCAGTTCTCCTTAAACAGGGAATATGCTTCGCATTTTCGATGGCATATTTATTTGTTATCAGCGTACCTCTCCTCTGGCAGATCGAGGGCCATAGAGGTTTCTCAGGACTTTGAGTACTGGGCCTTCTAACACCTCAGCTTTGGACAGGGTGGGTAGATTAGGAGTTAATTGAGTCATCCTTTGCACCCGACTTGATCCATTGCAGTCTATGTTAGGCGAAGTCCTATTTTCGTTGAGACGTTCCACGTTTTCACCAAGGTAAAATAGTGAAGGGGTAGCAGGCCCTGTAGCTTGGTCGACGGTTTTTGGTTTTCCGCCTAGGGGAGCCTGTCGGTTTCTGATTCCAATTTGAAAGCTTCGAGAATATAAGTTAGGGCCATAGAGGTTTCTCATGACTTTGAGTACGGGGCCTTCTGACGCCTCAGTTTTGTCAGGGTTGAGTCGATTCCGAGTCCATTTGTCATCTTTCAATGAAATATTCCCATGTGACCTGATCCAGTGCAGTCTATGTTGGGCGAAGTCCTATTTCCGTTGAATCGTTCCACGTTTTCACCAAGATAAAATAGTGAAGGGGTGTCCGGCCCTGTAGTCTGGTTGTCCACCCAGGGGAGCTTGTCGGTTTCTGGTTCCAATTTGAAAGCTTCGAGAATATAAGTTACTTCCAGTGGGTTTGGAGGACAACATTACCTTGTGAATCCACCCGCCATGCTGGCGCTGCTGATCCTTCACCTGCATGTTGTCCTCTATCTTTCAAATTGTCCTTGGTTGTGTAAAGGCCAGATAAAAAGCTTAAAACATCCTTAAGAAACTCTAGTGATTCCCTCTAACACGTAATCCATTCAGGGTTATGAATCTCCGAAATGTAACACACACGTTGCTGGCCTAGTGATGGAATGTAAGAAATAAACTCTTCGTTTGGTGTTGAGACGTTTGTGTCTGATTAACCAACTCTGGTACACGGTGAATCCATAGTCGTGGATCAAACAACCCCTACTGGTTTCATCACAGCATACTAATCGATAAATCGGACAGTGGACGACGTCACGATTAGCATTGACAGATGTGCTAACATTGCATTCATTGAAGGTAATGCTACGGATTTTTTTGGAATTTACAACTGAGACTCTGTCAAGCAAGATTGCTAAGTAAACCCAATCTGTGCCGAAAGCCGAGAAGCATTGTACCACTAATTCATCCTTGTCGAGAAGCATCATCAGAGTTTCGAACCGATATCAAGAGCGAAACTCGAGTCCAATGCTTCCCTTTGGTGTGTGGACTCACCGGAATAGTAGTGCCAGAACAGGATAACGACCGTTCAAACGAGAGTGGCGTTGACTGTGAACAATGAAGTTGTATCTGTTTGGTCTTTCTCGTTCTCTGATACGCCTCATGTTAGATGACGAGGTAAACCCACAGGAATCCACAGCTGCTGCCCTGATAACTGCTGCATACATCAATACGGTATGACTAAAGGTGTATGGATTTTATTCACCGGAGGACCAGTTAATCAAGTCCTTCAATAAAAAGTATTTTTTTAAGTTGTTTTCATACAGCTTACAGCAGCTATCTTCCAAATCTAACTTGAGAGTCTGGTTGTTTTAGCCTATAAGTAAAATAAACTGCACTTTGAAAAACGGTACCGATGTCGCCATTTCGACGGGGCATGGTGGGCGCCTGTGATCACACGTGTCCTAACACGTTGGTACTCATGATGCTCAATTTTTTCGGAAACTATTAGACGCAGAGCACGAAGTGTCTCTCCGCCGCGTCTTGTAAATTTTCAGCTCTTTTCACGCTAAGAATGTTAGAAAGTGATTGTAAGATTTGGATGAATATAGTATATTTTGACAAGTTAGAAACTTTGTCAGACTTCAGATAGTGAGTACATTCAGAAATTTTGCCTGTATAAACTTTTCTTACCAGGTCACACATTGACAGCAAACTGCTTTCATAGGTTTAAGATGTTCAAACTAGATGCCCAAACTGAAGGCCTTCGCGTTTTCGATTGAACACATACAGCTGCTGGAATTTAACAGAATTCACCGAAATACACTCATTTGCAAACAATTTGGTTTTGCGACAGACTCACCTCAAACACAGCTAAATCTCTCGTCTGTGATGTTCCCAGATAACAAGAATCGTTGCATGAATTACACACCTGCCTGGTGACCCTTAAGGGGGGCAAAAACGGTCGTGGGCTGCCGAGGGATTTTCAGCGATCATAGGAGTTGTACTGTGTCAGGAAAATATACTAAGTTGTCTCCAATATCGCACCAAATGAAACATGAGACGGCTTTCGTGTAGCATATCCAGCCTAAGGATTCATAAGCGAGAGCTTCGGTTGATTGTCTGATCAACACCAGTGCATTCTAGAAGCGAGTGTGCGCCGTCATTTACGTTCAATTTGGTGTTTATTCAGAACAAAAAGGTTGGGTGGAAACTCCGGAAACAAACCTACTTGACCCTCCTCAAATCGGACAAAATCGGTAATGGAATGGCAAACTTTTGAGTCATCTGGAAAATACAAATGTCAGTAGCATCTGAGGATGAAAGAAATATTGCCCCGGTTTCTTGAGTGTTCTAACATTAAAAAAACAAAACAAATTAAATCGTTCAGCTGTGACTCACTTTCTTTGTTTAACTGCCATTATACCCGAAGGAAGCACGAGGGCTGGTATATTTTCAGGTTGTCCAAGCCTAGACAGGGGAAGTCGAGAGGCAGACGTCGGGTTCGAACCACGGACCTTCCGCTCAGTGGCTTCAACCACTGAGCCATCTCACCCAATCTAACGGGCTATGTACCCATGGTACTATAACCATCTTGAGATTCTGAGCAATACTTGTGCTGAATAGTAACAGGTAGCCTTTCCGTTTTAAAAATGTAAACCGAACTCAGTGATAGTTGATCAAATCCTCTCTAAAGCACGTTTTTTGTTGAAAAGTCTGCAGACGGTAGGGCTACTTTGAGTGGATACATTCCGCGTCAGCACATGTAAAGTGGTAGTGAGCAAGGAAGTTGTAATACCCAACATATTCTCAACCATTTTTGATCCGGGTAATTTTAACAACTCTTTCGTGAATATGAATCAGGGGGCTGTAGAGTCCCCTGGTTTATGCCAACAATGATACACTTATTCCATAGAGTTATTTTTACAGAAGTGCAATTTTTTTTACAAATAATTGAAGCTGTCGAGACCACCTTGGTGTTCTTTTCCGAAAATATCAATCCGAGCAAATGGAACAGAAAAGTACATCGATTCGCAATCGTTCCTCCTCGGTATATTGATTATACACAGGGAAAACGTCCCTTCATTTTCCTGACTTGTTCTTCGAGCTGTTGAGGTGTATAGTGGATCAAGTCGAGCAAAAATGAAAAAGTTTCAGAATGTGACCTACTTTCAGACAATCGATCGTCCGGAGCAAACTTCGAGCAATACTCAATGATTGAGTGTGTAGGCGAACAACAGACCACAATGCGTACGTTCCTGTGATATTGACTTACAAACAAAATCAACCTATTCTTCTAAGAACAGTCCCGAGCCAATGAGGAACAACCAGAATTCATTTGCACCTTGAAGTTTTAATATGGGTGGACGATGTTCACTCGAGTCCAAGAACCATGAAGGTTTTTAACTATCTGATCTTTAGCTTACTGACTACTTCAAAACTTTCTGTGGAAACGTTTTCTAGGTATAAGAGAGTTACGAAAACCCAAAGAGGCAATGAAATCCTAGTTCGCCGCTTCTGGAAAGTTGGCATTTTGCGCCACGCTCAACCCCATCTTATTTCAGCTGATCCCACTTTCGTTTCGTCACTTGCATTTCAGTCAATCTTGGTTAAAGGATTGCTTGTCTATCAGTTCAGCTGTAGGTCAAGCTAAAATCATCATTTTTGTGACGCTAGAAATATTACTCCAATCATTGTCGAACTCTCTAAGTATGTGAACTTTATTTTCCAGTGAATATTGAAAAAGTAGAGTGCCGATTGTTATTCTCGACAGCAAATCATTACATTTTAAAACGTCAATACTCCACCTGGGCTCGGACTTATGCGTCAGCCCCAAAAAATGAATAGGTGAGATTTCTTATTGAATAGTTTGTTGGAAGTCAGCCAAAGAGACGCCGGAAAAAATTCTTCAATCACATACCTGTTTCTGAATTCGCTACGTGAAGGAACTGTACTTAACTGTACTTAACTGAATGACCTGCTAGTTCCATCCTGCATGTCCACGGAGAACTTCCCGGCGTCAAGAGACTTCCGGCGGTATCATTTTGGGAAATTCCGCGTTGTCCGCCTTTGCCATTTGTTTTTCTGTACACTCGGTTTCTGGTTTAAGTCGTTTAGTTTGGTCGGATAGATATTCCGTTTAATTGGCAGGCAACGTCAGGCCCACTCAACCCTGCACGAACGATGTCACCTCGATTGGTGATGAAACGTTTGCGATCCAACTGTCAATCTCGGCGAACAGACCAACAACCAAGCAGCGCGCCCGAGCTACCTACATTCCACAACACTGATAATATCAGAAAATGCCTAATAACCGGTGAGAGATAATAAAGTTCAGTCACTTGAGTGTTCGGGTTGGTCGAACTTCGAAAATCTCAGTCACATGAGGTCATTCTTTTCTATGGAAACTGGTAAGGTTGGATGTGATGGGGACAGCAAACGTTACGTGGCTGATCCAGTTGGGATTCACCCTCATTTTAACCGTAAACGTCCAGTTGAATTTCCAAATCTTTCCACACCTTGAAGAATTAAATTCAA
>NW_008752070.1:144076-158356 GCF_000715545.1 Opisthorchis viverrini | reverse complement strand
CACCAGAAGCGTGAGGCTGCCTGTGTTCAGCACATTTACTTGGAGGACAGCATAAACGACGAATTCGATTGAGTCCCTCGTGGGAACCAAATTGATTTGCAAATAAGTGTATTTCTCGAAAACAGAATAATTTGGGTTCAAGTAGAACATAAGGTTGATGGAAACTCGGGGACTGCGTCTACCTGATGAGCCCGAAACAGAAGGGCGAAACCGGTCGTGGGCTGTGGAAGAGTTTTCAGCAACCTTATGAGTAGTTTCCTTCATGAAAGTATATCTGGACATATTTAGGCAGCGCAAGTGACAGACAACGTGATCCTAACTCTGGACTAAAATGAGTCCACTTAAGCCCCGAATTTCGAGCTATGTATTCTAACGGATAGTGGATATTTCCGAACTGACTGTATCTCGTAATACATCCTCTCTCTGTTTCAACCAACCGTATCATTGGAATTCAGTGTTTTAGATAAAAATGTCTGCCAGAGGTAACTGTTTTGACCCGATGGTTAGTTACAGTGGGCCTCAAAGTCTGACCTACGCATGGGACATAATAACTGCGCTGACAGATATCGGTTCTCGTTCCATCAAGTGGAGATCTGACGAATCTGATGTGAAGTCTGGGTATGCGGGCTTTACGAAGCGCAAGCGTCCTTGATTGTCCAGTTGGTGAACGGGAAGTCGGTGAGTGGAGCTCGTCCTCAGGTGTGCCTACTCGTTCTGGCCTCAGTGATTATGACTCATATTTTAGCGCAGACCGTGAACACCCATTCAGATATATGTTGAACATATTTGAGCAGTATTTGTGTAATATGATGTAGGTTTTGTAGGCGGTAAACAAATTCCCGCGTTTCGTGTGTTGGCAGTACTCAGGTAATGTTCTGAAATCGCCACAAACGGCACTCATTTATTCGAGCTAAGTTTATGGATTTAAGCAGGAAGAGAGCTTTTTAGCGGATCGATATAAGTCAAATACAGAAACTTTTACACTAATTCCAGGTGCGCTTAGGAGAAGGCAATCGGTTACGGCTATCGCCTTATTTCACCCGTGTCTTCGCGTAAAAAGGAGCTCACGAGATGGCTGTTCAATGACGGTCTGGAGAGCTTACACGGGACAATATCTGGGAATACCAAAATGCTTAGTTTCAAGTTAACTGTGAAAAAGTTTTAGTCCCATCTTAGACCGGAATTAGTTTTGAAAACCGTCTCTCTGTCCAATTCAACAAAAGCTTCAAAAGACCACTCAAAAATAGTTTTTTGGTGAAATGTGGTTCATCCGAATGAGGACACTTACACATGTTTGCCAGTTGTTCTCGTTCATATTCCAAAAAAGCTGCAGAAAAAACAAAAGCAAAGCATCACAAACTTTGAATAATGATAACTATCAGATTATCCGGCCGTGCTGTGGCATGCTGTAACTGCGTAGAATCACCCATTGATTGAGGAATGTTTATTAGATATTCATCAAACGGCCTGCCTGGTGGGCTTGAACTAAGATTACTGCAACTTATTTCAGTTCTGTTCGCCTCTCGAGTGTCGCTCGTTGGCGGACCATCTTTGCTTCGCTGGCCGCGGACTTGACTACCAGTGTGATGAAAGTTATTCACAACCTGGATCGATCGTCAGTGGTGAGTACACTACTACTGCTTTCGTGATACAGTCGTACTTTGCTGAGGATGGTTTGCGCGACGGTCTTCCATTGAGCCAATTCATTGTTGACTTTTGTTTTCACTAAACAAACATCATGTCATCTTTGGGCTGAAGCAAATAAAAGTTTCCGAATGGAGTTGCCATTTGGCATGCATGTACTATCTGTGATCTATCACATTTTCTNGAGAGCTTTTTAGCGGATCGATATAAGTCAAATACAGAAACTTTTACACTAATTCCAGGTGCGCTTAGGAGAAGGCAATCGGTTACGGCTATCGCCTTATTTCACCCGTGTCTTCGCGTAAAAAGGAGCTCACGAGATGGCTGTTCAATGACGGTCTGGAGAGCTTACACGGGACAATATCTGGGAATACCAAAATGCTTAGTTTCAAGTTAACTGTGAAAAAGTTTTAGTCCCATCTTAGACTGGAATTAGTTTTGAAAACTGACTCTCTGTCCGATTTGGGGATTCCACAACTCAACAAAAGCTTCAAAAGACCACTCAAAAATAGTTTTTTGGTGAAATGTGGTTCATCCGAATGAGGACACTTACACATGTTTGCCAGTTGTTCTCGTTCATATTCCAAAAAAGCTGCAGAAAAAACAAAAGCAAAGCATCACAAACTTTGAATAATGATAACTATCAGATTATCCGGCCGTGCTGTGGCATGCTGTAACTGCGTAGAATCACCCATTGATTGAGGAATGTTTATTAGATATTCATCAAACGGCCTGCCTGGTGGGCTTGAACTAAGATTACTGCAACTTATTTCAGTTCTGTTCGCCTCTCGAGTGTCGCTCGTTGGCGGACCATCTTTGCTTCGCTGGCCGCGGACTTGACTACCAGTGTGATGAAAGTTATTCACAACCTGGATCGATCGTCAGTGGTGAGTACACTACTACTGCTTTCGTGATACAGTCGTACTTTGCTGAGGATGGTTTGCGCGACGGTCTTCCATTGAGCCAATTCATTGTTGACTTTTGTTTTCACTAAACAAACATCATGTCATCTTTGGGCTGAAGCAAATAAAAGTTTCCGAATGGAGTTGCTATTTGGCATGCATGTACTATCTGTGATCTATCACGTTTTCTCGGTCGGTAGGGTGAACGCCAATCATTGCAAGCCAAAACACGTTGTTTTGATTGCTTTCTAGAAGAAACGAAGGCAGAACCTGATGGTCATGTTAGATGAATTTGGGTTGAAAGACGCTTAGAATGTTGAAAAGACGAGGCAAAGCTAATGGCATTCAACCCAGTACGATGAAATGTTCATTCGAACCAATACGCTCCTACCGATAGTCTTGTGAAACGGCCTTGCGTCACACATATGTGCATATAATCGGCTGTTTTGCTGTCCTCTTTGAGTCTTGATAATTCCTGGACTCAAAGATGGTTTCATCCGTAAAATAATAGGGTTTAAGTGGTCTCAGCACCACGATCAGACCACAAATACCATTTTGGTCAAAATTTCAGTCCATTAGGAACATGAAGACAACTTTTCTCTTTTTCTCATCTAAATAAGTCTCAAATTTTGTGTCGCGCTAAAAACCCAAAAATTCAAGTTGAACAACAAAAGTTTTGTGGTAAGTTTACGCTGGCAAAAATTGTCATACCAGTGAAAGAAAGAAGGCCTTTGCTGCGGAGTTATCTGTTAGAAAATGCCAACTAGAACAGTTACAGACTACTGGACAGGGAAGCATATGCTTGCATCTTGTTTGCAAAAACTGAATATCCATATTCTCCTTGAACGCGTCTTCCTGAACGTTTCTGGATATTCACTGACTGTTACTCAAATGCAAACATATGCTACAAAACTACTCCACAAAGTCCGTGAGAGATCTCACTTTTCAATAGACGCAAAGCGGATTTAGGAGAAAGCATACTACACGCATTCCTCATCAGTAGCGTCCACTGTTTACCCAGTAACTTGAATGAGTGTGTATTTATTTAGATAACGTCATCTACTTTCCTCTTTACTTTCCAAAAAACCAAAGCATTTTCGTCGTACGGGTGGTTTGGTGCAGAAAAATGGTAGGTTGCGATGACTGTACGAATTACAGGATTTGGAAGCGAATGCGAGTGTGGAAAATTTAACGTCTGGTTGAAAAATACAGAGTCCATATATATATATATCATGGCCATACTAGTGAGTTGATAGTTCGGCAGTGCGAATCCCAGTGAGAAGTCTTCACCTTGGGAAAACGCTAGTCTTAGGGTTCATTCATAAATCCAGATGCTTCCTTCAGATATTTCTTTGGGCGTATTCACACTTGTTTTCTCAAAAGCAGATATAATTTGCTTGTCTCTGAAGAGGAATCTAATCGAAACCTGCCAAATGATTTCTTATGAGATCTTCTTTTGATTAATTCGCACGAACTGACGCGAGTTTCGATAGGTGAGACCTTGAGTATAAACGAGAGATTCAGCTGAGTTCCATGTGAGCCTCCACCAAAACTAAATTGGTATGCAGATGAGTAAGTGTTTAGGTAGAATTTATCCAATCTACTTTACTCTTTGGACTACAACCCCACCTGGTCTCAGATCTTATACGCACCTTCGCACATACTGTGGTGAAATTCACCCACCAGCCTTCGTGTCCACAAATTCATGGTGCCGACCGTGGTTGGTTGACCAAGGCCACCAACGCCGACCAAGCTATTGGCTGAAGCGATCAACCAATGGACGTTCAGCACCACCAAACGTTTTGTCATTCAGATCTGCGACAGCTGTTTCCGGATCACATCGGCATAGCAAGCTGTGTGACAAGCATGGACACGTGCCTTACCAAAGTCGTAATCTGCTGATGTCTGGATTTCCACTGGTGTTTACCTGGATATTGTTTGGAACTGATCTGTTTTTCAATTACCAAATCATTAACCATGTCTCTGGAGCTTCAAAAATTCAGCGTCGCCTATCCGATCATCGAGTGGGGACATTCGATACAAGAGACGAATCCAGATCTTCCTACGTCACATATCAAAACACCTCAACACCGTGTCCCATGTTTTGTTTTCTTCGTCCTCCCGATAACCAGATGGTCGCTTGCGTCCGACATCCGAGCGAAATGCGAAAGGAAGAAAAAAAGGAAATTAAATTTATCGAATGTCGCCAGTATAAAGGAAGAGGTGAGATTATCCTGGGGAACCGCGAATCCGTTCGTGGTATCGAAACAGGCGCTGTGGCAAAACTCTTAAACCCAGGTGAAGAGCTGCCAACCAGTGCTGGGCAGCTTTCCATCTACCTGAATTTGAACATGGTTCGTCTGGAGGCCGGCGCATTTCAAGGTTTGGAAACAGTTATCACCGAGGTACGTTTGATAAACACGGTACAAATGCATCCAGATAGCTTGTTAGCTTTGAAACATTTACGAGCGTTCGAAATCGAGAGTGGCCGAAGCCCAGTGCTTTGGATCGGGGAGAGTGAAACGAACGGGATAGAGTCGGACAGGCGAACATCGGGAAATATACCCATGTATATTAGACTACAACCCGTCGATCCCGATGCACCCATTAGCTTCAATTTAGAAACCAGGTGTCATCAGTGTGTGGAAGTCAATTCCACCGAAGCAACACATTTGATTGTTGTACTACAATCTCCACAAACTTTGAGTATGAGAGAGAACCGGGGCAGACCAGTTGGATTTAGTATACTCTTTCCTCAAACATGTCCAAAATTGTCTGAGGCCCCAGGATGTTCAAGCTTTTGGGATGATTATGGCTATTCCAGCCTCACTGGTACGACCGCCAGCAGACCAAGCCATCGCAATACGGAAGGCGCCGCTGTTCAACATACCACATATAGTCCATCGCTTTTGATTCTTTTGAGTGTTTGGTGTACCTTATTGACAATTGTGATTCTGTTGATTGTGGGTATTGTTTACTGGTGTACACGGCGTTTGCATCATCAAAAGCCGCTACCGAGATGGTTGCCAATAGTCTGTGCAACACAGCAATCATCCATAGAGGATGTGAGTATAAATTCAAGCAACAGTGATATCAGCAAGCCACCTGGCAGCTCTCTAAGAGTTGCTTCCGGTACGCTGTTTAATTCTCTGCTGAACGGGTCAAGAGGATCGTGGAATAGTCTACGCGGGGGAGGGTTGCACTCGAGAAGCGCACACAGTTTGAAAGATCGAAACGTTCGTGGAAACAGATATTACCAGACCATTCAGAATCAGCGGACTCGACGAGCGGAACCTCACCGCCGGAGTATAGGTAGTCAGACGGATTTTAGCCAACTCAATGCTGAGACTGCGATTTACTCAAGTCTTCGACGTCACCAGTTACCAGGTGAACACAGTTTTTATCCCGAACCACCATTTCGAACCAGCAGTCAGTATGCACTATCCCGAATGCGATATCTAACTAAATTTGATTCGGTCTATCCCAAAGTTGAGCCGATGAGAAACAGATATTCATTTGGTGGTGCTTCGTTAATGGATACCATCGAAAACGGTCCCTATTGGCAAAATCTCACCGCCACTACCGAACCAAGTGCGGATATTCCAGAGGCCTCGAAGCATTTCAGTATGGATTACGAACTACTGATGCATCCACCAGTTCACACACTTCCTCCTCTTCATCCCGTGTCCTCAAAAGTCAACGATTCACCAGCCCCTTGGAAAAGATCCCTCCAGAACGGTTCACTAAGAAGTTAGTGATGCCGATTGTTTATATTTTTTCACCACCTGTATTTCAGTTCAGCTTCTAGATGTTACTATGTCTAATTGAACAATAAAATGCGCAAGTTCCTACAACAAAGTCTCCAGAACTCGTTTTGACTAGTGCATACGAAGGTTCTGATGATGAAAAAAAAACAAGCCAGGCTATCTCAATGTATTTTTTTGCCTTTGATATACTAATCGGAATAGAAACTTTCTGACAGAATAGTTAAGTGCAACGAATCACTTTAAAATAGCCCAATTCCTTGGCCAGAAACAGTGGTACCCAGAACATTTCGCATGGCAACTATATTTTTAGACGGGTACAACGAACATTCATACTTGAAGACATAATCTAACTACTTGCCCAGCGCCAACAGCTCGGAAGGGAATATCCGCTTCTGATAATCTCTCCTCAAACAGCTCAACAGCATACTAACGAAACCCAGCCAAATTACTGACACCACGTGACAAATGATGGCAAATCTGGCTGTTTGACCGAAAACCGAGAACATGTCTCTGGTCAAGGGCATCGATCTATAACTTCATTAATAGGATTCTGGTTGGTTAAAATGCACTGAAAACACATTGGGGAGGGAGAGGGGTGGCGATACGACAAAGATGATACTTCCACTGTTTGAACTAATATTTTAAGCATCAGGACGTAGCGGACCCGGTAGATATGTTCAACAATTATTGCACCAAGTTCACTTACTCTTCTTAACAGGAGCGTATATTCGGATCCACATTGCGTACAGCAAGCTGGCATGAGAAGCTTCCCTATGAATGATTTTGGGAAGCTATTCGGAAAGCTGTTTGTTCTAGAATAGCTGCATTCATACGTTTTATAAAGACCCGCGTAAATACTAAAGGTAAGTAATGTTTAAAATTGTATACATCCCGCACACATTTTCCGGTTAATCCCTTCCCTAGTGGATGAAGGGCGGGTGACAGGTCCCGTTAGAAAAAGATAGCAAGTTCCAAGAATTTGGATGACGCATTCTTTTCAATATCAATTTGGTTTTGACAGGAGACTCACCCAAAAGCCATCTGAATCCCTCGTTAATCACGTCCTGCAGCAATTCGTGGACTGATGAGCCCAAAAAAGAGCTTATTTTATCTAGTTTTTCCCAACGATCGCCAAATCCGTTTTGGAGTCGTAGGTCCTTGAACAACCGTACGGTCAGTGGGTTCGCACGCTCCCCTCTTTTGCGTCTGTTTCAAGTGCGTAATATATTTGTGCACGTGGTTCGCAGTTGAGAAGATCGGTGGTGGTACGGTGCTGTTACTGTTTCCACCTCACGGGATCTTCACTCAGACAATCTATCGAAACCACTAGAACAGTTATTTCACGACAAGTTCTAAGACAAACTGACTGGTTTACTTAAATATTACCATATCAATGCGAGGCGAGATGGCTCAGGTCATTAGAGCGCAAATTTACTGACCGGGAGGTCCGTGGTTCGAACCCGACCTCTGCCTCTCGACTTCCCCTGTCTAGACTTGGGCAACCTGGCAATATCCCAGCCCTCGTGTTTCCTTGGGATGGCATGGGAGCAGCCCTCGTGCTTCCTTGGGATGGCATGGGAACTAAGCACCGCGAGGGTGTTACAGCTGAACAATTTTTGTATATATCGGTCACATGAAAACGGGAGCAGTTATATGGATGAGAGGACTTTTCGGAGAGCTTTTACGTAACTATTCAGACGGTATCATGTTTGCTCTACACTTCATTGGCTCTCCTTCTAGCTGTCTATAGACTGCATGATATTCCAAGAAATATCGTTATCAGAAACCAGGTTGAACAGCTCTCATGAAAATTCCAGACAAAATAGCTTTGACGGCCTTTGCCGGGGTAAAATTCTTTCGTTTTATGTCAGTTTGGTTAAAAAAAATCAGAAGTCTAATTAGCAACGTCGGCGGTCTTGTCAAAATCCGGGTCAATAGTCCGTCGGCTTGAGGATGAAAAACCTGCTGATTTTCGCAGCACGGAGACACGTGACATTTGGGAGCTCTGCACCTGGCATCGAGTTTCTATGGCTCTTCGAGTACACTTTTTTTTTACCACAGGAGAACCCATTTAGTTTTCATAATGGAAACGATTCATAAGGTTGCTGAAAAGTCTTCGACAGTCCACGACCGGTTTCGCCCTTCTGTTTCGGGCTCATCAGGTAGGCCCAGTCCCCGAGTTTCCGTCAGCCCTATGATCTACTTGAACCCAAGTTGAATTGTTTTCGAGAAATACGCTCATTTGCAAATCAATGTGGTTCACACGACAGACTCAACTGAATCGCTCGTTTATGATATTCTACAACTGAATGTGCCGCACACAGACCGCCTCATGTTTCACTGGACACGATATTCGAGATATCGCAGTATATTTTCATAAAGGAAACTACTCACAAGTTTGCTGAAAACTCTTCGACAGCCCACGACCGGTTTCGCCCTTCTGTTTCGGGCTCATCAGTTCGGCGCAGCTCCCGAGTTTCCGTCAACCTTATGTTCCACGTGAACCCAAATTGGGCTGTTTTCGAGAATTCAGTTAAGTCTCTCGTTAGAACCAGATTGATTGGCAAATGAGTATATTTCTCGAACCCAGTTAGTTGTTTTTATGGTTCAACTACATGAGTTGGTGACCTGAGTCGTGTACGAGACGAATTACAGTTTCTAAAAAAATCCTGCAGAACACCGGTGCTTCTAGTAACAGGTTTGCTAAATGATTGAAAGACGTTTTAGCTACTCGACTAGCAAGAAGAAAGGCACACAGCTAAACAGTAGTTCAGTACAAGAAGTGCTTTCATATTTTACGGCACTCAAGCTCGAAAAAACACACAGCTAAACAGTAGTTCAGTACAAGAAATTCTTTCATATTTTACGGCCTCGCGGATACAAAAAACCAGCCTTGAAAAGGATTACCTTTGGCGGTTTGAGGGCTGCCCAACGCCAGCCGTATCATACGATTTCCGCTCGAGGCAGTTGAGTTCCAGTTAAATGTGAACTCCTTAAACAAATTTCCAAAATGTAACGAAGTGCAAGAGACTTACCAAGTATTCAGCAGTATTGTATTTTTCAAAAAAATCAAACGGTGTACTATGAAGGAAAGGATACCGCTCCACTCGGAGACATGTGATCCGAATATGAGGCTACCACTCAGTCGATCAGCTGACACAATGCACTCGATGAAAATGTCTTCATAAAATGTGTATCAGTTGTGGAGGTTAAACATAATAGTGAACCCAGGAGTATAAGAACTAGGGGACTGATAGAAAGAGACTACGAGTGTGTGTATGGAAAGTAACAGACAGCCAAAATAAACATACGTAGGCGTTTTCAAACAACTTGTTTGTTCGCTATCGAAATTCCACTGGTATTTTTGTTGTGAATTTCGCTCACATTTTGGTAGAGGGTTGGCAGCTGGATTTGAAGGGCGACCTTGTTGCAGATAATGGGTTACTTTTGCCTGGAAATCCATCAAAAACGTGTCTGGGGGACTGACAACGTTTTTACCAAGTATATTGGGGGTAAAAGGCTGTCTACAAATAAAAAGCGACGTGGTGATAACGTATATTCTGTCGTTTTATACACTACCGTTTTGTAGGCAGTGAACTCACTTTTACTTAGCCGTTTCTTATCCATCCGTAACGCCTTGCTGGCGACTGAAGGAATTCAAATGAAAGTGCACCTCCCTCCCTAACGACAGAAGATCACTGCACCGGGATAAACTACTTACATTCTCATGAATTACTCGATAGAGATGATATCCCTAACGTATCTTGATTTGAGCAAATGGGGGATCCTAGTTATCAGGAATGCTGCCGAATTCTGCCTTTGTTGGCAAGTGGTGTGAGCCACCCAAGATGTAGCATTTTAACCTTGGTACAATCCTCGTCAACCCAGACTAACAGCTCTATATGTGCATGCTAGAATATTCATTCTTTGGACTAAGGTCATGACTGCTTGGTTTACCGCACTTATGGACCGAACTTGGCGAGGTGTGGACAATTAAAACTAACCAATCACAGATGAGCTGTTAATCAAAGTTCACCAATCCAAACGCATCCTAAAGCTCTTGATGGAAGTCAGTGTTATAGTGTCTTTATTTATGTCAGGAGTTTTCAATTGCGATCTATTAGTCAATCCACACACAAGCTTGGTCAGTGATCATCACCACTAAGCTAACGTACTCAAAAGTTTGCAATGTACTACTCATAAGGTTGCTGAAAATCCGTCGACAGTCCACGACCGGTTTCGCCATTTTTGGGGCTCATCATGTAGGCGCAGTCCCCGGGTTTCCGTCAAACTCATGTTCTACTTGAAACCAAATTGCACGAAATTAGCGAATATACACTCATTTGCAAACTAATTTGGTTTTTCGAGAGACTCACCTGGAACCCAGCTGAATCTCTCGCTTGTGATGTCTTTTTGTTGTAATCTCATTCCATTACAAAGGAATTAGTAATCGAATGTGATAGAGTTGGAATGGAAGGGAGCGCAAGTGTGATGAGCAGACAGAGGCTTTGGTAGCGCCCGTCTGATAAACGGTAGGACAGTGGTTCGAGTCCGACATGTTTTTCCATCAAACTGGGTTTCTCGTTTCAAGATTAATCCAAATCCGCTACTTCGTGCATTTCATATTTTGGCTAGTAGGAACATTATATTAGTTGTAGAAGTCATACAAGGATTCGAAAATTTGATTAATTAAACAGAAGCATGAAAATTTCAAGGACATAAGTGTAACAGAGAGAGTACAGTCAGGGTGTTCTTTTGGGACTCAGGAGTTCGCGCCCATGTGCAGGCGTGTAGTTCATCCATGCTGTGTACACCTGGATGTTTCATTTCAATAACTGCTGCGTGAAACAAATAGCGAATCACAAGGAAAGACAGGAGTCCGTCGCTCCCCGACTGTGTTCGGTCACACAAGATATGAGAGCCGCCCGTAGAAACCATTGATCTGATAACTGGTCTCGAGATGTACCGGACTCAGAATGATTAGGACTCCACTAGGACTCGATTTTAAGAACTCCACCTAAGACACTCAACGGTTTCATCCACTTACTGCGTTGAGTCACTTAAAGCACTTTATTAACATTCAAGTCGCGGGAGTTTGTAGGGCTTGTTTGGACTATTCATATAGAAGATCGAGGAGTGAAATGGTGATTCGGAGGAATTAACACACACATCACCGTCCTAACGAGTTTACAAAACACTACGGCCGCAACAACATAGCCTCCTGGATCTCGATACACAGAAGCCTTCGATATTTGATTCACCACGATTACACAAATATTTATACACATGCGTGCACGCAGTGTCCTGCCTCTGCAATACATGTTTGGACCGAGTGAAAAAACTGCGACTCGCAACGGTTCACGTGCCCCTGGTTTTATCGATTACCCGGTACTACCAGTTTGAAGCTTCAACCATCTGGTCAATTCTATGAAGACCATGATGGGTGTGCACATGGCAGAATTTCACACTTGATTTGTGTAAACGAGACTGCCGATATTTGCAAGTTTTTCAAACAGCGTGTAGCTTTCAACAGTTGACCGATTTTGAAGTACTATCAGTATGACACGTGTGAAGTTGATTAGTTTACTTCCCGGAATTAACCTGAAGGCTGAACTTCGTTTTTAGGTTGTGTAATGAATGCTGATTAACCAACCTAAGACCCATCTGAGCTAAAAAGAGGTGTTGCCCATTGGAGCTTTGCCGGGCCTTTGAAAACAAGACTCGAGCTGTCCAAAAATGCTCGCAGGCTGGACCTCTATTCACCTGAGTAGTGGCAAACTATCATAACTAGAAATATTTAACGTGCAATACCAAGAACAGGTAAAAAATATTGAGATAAAAGCACAGGTTCACATGGTACGAACGAAAATTTAAAAAAGGACTAAACTACCACTTATTTTCCTCTATCTGGTTCTCGTGTACGTGAACTTTGCACGTGGTTCGTTGCACATCCACAAACACCCCCAAGATTCCTGTGGGATTCCCAAAATGGATGGAATTATCATCATTATTCCGATACTCAAGGTTTATTTTCCAAAATGGATGCAACAGAGTAGAAGCTGGATAATCAGAGACTGAGTACACACAGTACAAACCTAACTATAACCTCTCGGGACAAGAATGTGAACAGAGATCTTGTGCTGCAGTCCGAGGTATCACGTGCAATAAAGTGTACCAGCTTGTGTGGGTAATTGATGATGCCTGCTAGCACAATACTTTACTTGGTGTGCTGTTGAACGCCTATACTCACCGGTGGTGCAGACTAACGGTGTAAAAGATATCGGACTTAGCGCAACCTCACAGATTTTCACTGAGTTTTACAAAAGTATCACTTTATCAATCTGCAAGACCACAAATGTGAGCCAGACGTCTGAGTACACTGCACAACATGATTGTCTCGCTGTGGTCTAGATAGTTGACGCAGATTGCGTTAGAAAATTAACACTTCACAGAGGTGTGACCAGCGCTACTATTACTGGTATTCTTATCACCATCATCACCACCGTTGTCACGGTTTGTCAGCCACTTACCGTGTATATGTTGTACATGGCCTTCGGCTGCCACGGGCTCGCCGACCGTGAGTGTACGAAGGCCAGTCGTTCCTAATAACCGCACACCACATCCTTTGGACGGATGTGTCGCGTGCAGGACACGGGCCAAACGAAGGCATGCCCTGATTGGTCAATCCGAGTCAAGCACCTTTGACTCGATGCTTCTCGCTCCCCCTCACGGAGATTCTGGCGCGCGACCTTGTGAAACACTCAGTGACTAACCTATAAATAGAGTTGTAATAATTTTCCTGTCTCCATAAAGGGCTGTGTAGAGCTACTGTGCCTTTTGATATACCATAGTGGGCGGAGCAGGAAGCCGAGGGACCGATACGGAGTTGCACTACCGTTCAGCAAGTTACAACAACTGGGGATGGGGATGGGCTAACAGCTTGAAACACTGAAGCATGCACTCATTCGTGTTCGATTTTTTGTGTGGATGCTGTTGGTGGGAACCCGTGGTAATTTTGATCCGTGTACCGAATGCGGCAGCTCGGATGCGGAACTGCTAGTTTGTTGGCATGTGTGACCATTGCCGTGGTTTGTTTCAGTGCACCGTTTCTGGTAGACTGCAATCACCTGTGCAACTATCTTCTAGAAACGGCTATCATATTTGATTAACAGATTCCGTGCTGACATCCCTTTGACCGTTTTGAACCTGCACATGATTGCCATCTGTTAAACGGAGAACGTGACCAAGTTGCGGCAAACTGTCAAGTTTCCTCAACTTGTCTATTACGCATGAGTAATTTCTGCCTCCCTCTTTCATCATTTGATAAACCCCAGCATCAATTACCCGGTTGGGCAATACTCTTGAGGCTACAAGGGGCTCAACCTTTGAAACCCTCCTGATATATTCCACTCGTGGAGGACAGGAATCTCGACCGTATAAAAGTACTGGAAGCACTGCGGCACTGTGAGCTCTATTATTGATAGACAACCGAATGTCACATTGATACCATAGATTTCACAGCTTAGCCAAAGCCCTCGTATTCAAAGAGTTACTCTGTTACGGGTAGTGGGGCAACTACCCAGGTAAATGTACTGGTGGACTGCCTGGATCGATACATCTGCAAGTAAAGCGTTCGGTCCCCGGCCAGTCTTGCAGCAGCACTTTGCAGTTAGGAACTGGTGCAGAACTATTTCGACTATTTAGTGTTGCTTGTGTTCGCACACAATTCATTCCAAGTTTGTACAAGCCAAGGGAAACTTGAGCGACATGGCCTATCCGCAGCAGGTGGAGGCCTACCGTAAATTTTACTAGCATACAAGTCTTTTGGACAGGCCAAGTCATTAGTTGAAACAATGTTGCTTGCCTAACACTCTCAAGGTAATTGGCTAGCAGTGAGTCTTCACTTGTAAGAAAAACGACCATTGTCGGTGGTTGAAATAAGTGTCTCTGGTCTGCTATTGGCTGCT